>NC_090034.1:76248954-76381454 GCF_037176765.1 Anolis sagrei | reverse complement strand
AATACTAACTATACTGATAATACTAATGATACTACCACTACAACTAATAATTCTAATGATACTAATAATTCCAATGATACTAATAATACTAAAGATACTAACTATACTGATATCACTAATGATACTACTAGTGCAACTAATAATTCTAATGATACTAATAATTCCAATGATACTAATAATACTAAAGATACTAACTATACTGATATCACTAATGATACTACCAGTGCAACTAATAATTCTAATGATACTAATAATTCCAATGATACTAACAATACTAAAGATACTAACTATACTGAGAACACTAATGCTACTACCAGTGCAACTAATAATTCTAATGATATTAATAATTCCAATGATACTAATAATACTAAAGATACGAACTATACTGATATCACTAATGCTACTACCAGTGCAACTAATAATTCTAATGATACTAATAATTCCAATGATACTAATAATACTAAAGATACGAACTATACTGATATCACTAATGATACTACCAGTACAACTAATAATTCTAATGATACTAATAATTCCAATGATACTAATAATACTAAAGATGGTATACTAATAACTAATAGCACTAATAATACTACCACAACTGCAAATATTTTAAATAATAGTAATACTAATGATTTTAATGATACTAATACTATTAGCAGTAATAGCACTAAAGATACTGATTGTACTAACAACACTAATGATACTAATAATACAAATAATTTGCACAATACTAATAATACTAATCATTCTAATAATACTAAGGTTGGATCTATACTGCCATATAATTCGGATTATCAGGGCAGATGATCCATATTCTCTAAACTGGATTATATGAGTCTGCACTGCCTATAATCCAATTCAAAGCTGGGTTTTATATGGGGCCTAATAATTCTAATGATACTAATAATACTAATAAAAGGCATTAATGTCAATGCTACATTATAGGTGAGCAGAGGGGAGAAAGGTAGATGCTGGCATAAATATGTTTTCAGTAATACAATAATTAATAGTAATACCATTATTTAGATGATTTATATTAACAATAATATTAGTGTCATTAATACAATATGATGATGGTGTGAGGATTGATAATATCAATACCGATACTATTATTAATATTACTATTAGTGCAAAAATTATATTATTATTAATACTAATACGAATGTGAGGAAAGCAAAGAGCAACTCCTTTCCCTCCCTTCCTCCTCTCTCTTTTTTCTTCTCTTCCTCCTTTTACTTCTCCTCCTCCTTGAATATGCTTCATAGTGAATCTACACCTTAGAATGAATGCATCTTGAGCTCAAGGCTAGGGAATCTGTAATTTCTTGAGGCTCTTTGGCAGGTCATCTCAAACTACAATTCCTGGTATTCCCTAGCCTCCAGCCCTGGCGGTTCAAAGCGGTGCCAAACCGCATTACTTCCTCAGTCTAGATGCATCTTCTGTCTTTCTTTGCAAGCCATTGTCGGATGTTAAGAAATGAAAGCAAAGTTGGGCATCGATTGCATGGCTTGAATTCTGCTCCAAGTGTTCCTCCTTGTATCTTTCCTTTCTCTCTACTGGACCTCTTAATAATACTAATACTAATACTAATAATAGGAATCAGCAGGTCAAATATACCCAGACATAAGTCTAACATTTGAGGCACCAAAAGCATGTGTTGCCCAATGTTGTATTATTATTATTATTATTATTATTATTATTATTATTATTATTATTATTATTATTATTATTTATTACAAGTACATAACAACACAGCGAATGTGCACATTAGGTGCCTTATATCATCATCATCATCATCATCATCATCATCATCATCACTACTATTATTAGATGAGTTCCATGAAAATAATCCATTCCCCGGTTCAGCCCAGGTTGCATCTGCACTGTAGAATTAATTCAGTTTGACAACATCACTTGGACACCGACATAATAGGTTTCAAAGACATTCCCTGCCCAACCCTCATGCCATCTCTCTCTCACTTAAGCTATTTATGTATTTGATTTGCTATATTGGCCTTCTCCCCATGTGTGAACCAGATAGATAGATACTACAGATGCATGGATGGATGGACAGATAGATAGATACTATAGATGGATGGATGGATGATAGATAGATAGATAGACAGACAGGCAGGCAGGCAGACATAGATACTATAGATGGATGGATGGACACATAGACAGATAGATACTATAGATGGATGGATGGATGGATAGATAGATAGATAGATAGATAGATAGATAGATAGATAGATAGACAGACAGATAGAAAGACAGACAGACAGGCAGACACTATAGATGGATGGATAGATGGACAGACAGATAGATACTATAGATGGTGGATGAATGGATAGACTGACAGATAGATAGATAGATAGATAGATAGATAGATAGATAGATAGACAGAGAGACAGACGGAAAGACAGACAGATATTATAGATAGATGGATGGATAGACAGACTTAAAGATAGATAGATGTTATAGATGGATGGATGGATAGACAGACAGAATGAAAGAAAGATAGATAGATGCTATAGATGGATGGATGGATGGATGGACAGATGGATAGATAGATACTATAGATGGTGGATGAATGGATTGACTGACAGATAGATAGATAGTTATATAGATAGGCAGACAGACAGACAGACAGACAGATACTATAGATGGATGGATAGATGGACAGACAGACAGATACTATCCATGGTGAATGAATGGATAGACTGACTGACAGATAGATAGACAGACAGACAGATAAACAGATAGATAGACAGATAGAAAGACAGACAGACAGACACTATAGATGGATGGGTGGGTGGATAGAAAGACAGATATATAGATACTATAGATGGATGGATGGATGGATGGATGGATGGACAGACAGAAAGATAGATGCTATAGATGGATGGATGAATGGACAGACAGACAGATAGATAGATACTATAGATGGATGGACTGACAGATAGATAGATAGATTTTTTATTTTTATTTTTTTAGATAGAAATATGGATGGATGGACAGACAGATAGACAGATACTATAGATGGATGGATAGAAGGATATCTAGATAATATAGATGGATGGATGAATGGATGGACAGATATGCTTCTTACTGAAAGAGAGGCTTGATTTCTAGGAAAATGTAATTAAACCTCCCCAGAGGAATATGGGAGTTGTAGTTTGCAGAGGATTTTGAGCAGAGAAGGATGACGACCTTGTCAAACTACATCACCCAGCACCCCATAGCCCTGAGCAGTGAAAGAGGCATCAACTGAATTCAGACTTCTATCTTACTTGAAAGAGACCCATTGGCTTATGCCTTCTGTTGTTATGGGTCTGCTCTAATAGCATTAAAAGGGAGAAAGAACTCTAGTAGCACCTTTTCAAGGCAAATTGATGTTATTGTTATTTCAGAATGGGATTAAAATGGGTGAGTGATAAAACATGGAATTCTCCCCTTTCTCCTTATTGTGCTCCAAACAGACTCTCATGAGTTTGGATCCAACTCTACAGGATGATGGGAACCTTCCACCTTTGAAAGGGGAAAACTGGGAAATTTGTGCTATTTCTGTGAGGTTTATTTGTAGTTGAGATTCCATGCGACCCAATGGAATATATTATAAGGCTGGGGAAAAATAATAATACTGGAAAATAATAATAATAATAATAATAATAATAATAATATATTTATTTATTTATTCATTTATAGCCTGTCCTATCTCTTCTAAGAAAGTCAAGCATTTCCTCCTCCCATTTCACAACAACCCTGTAAGGTGGATCACAGAGAAAAAAGGATTGGATCTATACAGCTAGGTAGTAGAGTCTGAACTGCATTAAATGCTCATTGTAGATACAGATAATGCAGTTCAAGCATCTGTCTGGGGTGCTTTGATTGTGCTCTTCCTGCCTTCTAGCGGGATGGACTAGATGTCTCATATAGTCCCTTCCAACTCTATGGTTCTGTGCCCAATATTGGTTTAGGTGCAGCCCAAGGAGATCCGGTTTCAAAATAGAGATTTCTGCCAATCCCAGGCTTTAATTATTATGTTATTAGTGTTATAATGCAATATAGTAATATACTAATATTGTGCGATGCTAATAATATAATAGATTGTATATACATATAACATTGATAATAATATTCTAAAGTAATTTAATAGTAATAACAATACAATATAATAATATATAATAAAATTTTAATATAATAATACTAATATAGTAAATATAATACTACTGATAATATATAATATACTAGCTGTCCCCTGCCAGGCATTGCTGTGGCCCAGTCTGTGTATATTTTTTTGTGTATATGTGTTTTTGTGTGTTTGCGTGCATATATATGTGGTTTTGCACATGCATTGTAATGTATTTTTTGGCTTTTAAGTCTTTTCTGTTGTGTTTTTCAGTGTTTTTATGAGTGATGGTCACTCGTTGGCCTGATAGGTGTCTTGTGTCCAAATTTGGTGCCAATTCATCCAGTGGTTTTTGAGTTATGTTAATCCCACAAATGAACATTACATTTTTATTTATATAGATATAATGATATACTGTTTTATTGTTGCATATTAGTATATTTTAAATTGCAATGTTTTTGATTGTGAGCTGCTTTGGGCCTCCGTAAGGAGAGATAAAGAGGGATAAAAGTCAATCAATCAATAAATATCTGATAAAAGGTTCTCCATCAGACAAGATACTAATAATAATACAATATAATAATAATAATAATAATAATAATAATAATAATGTAAAATAGTAATACTGGTGTATTAAATAAAATTACCGCTGATAATATATAATAATATATAATGATATACTCCTTTATTATTGTATATTGTAATGTTTTTTAATGTGAGCCGCTTTGGGTCTCTGCATGGAATGAGAATGAGAAAACTGGATATAAATAAAATAAATCTATATAAGTAAAAATGTAATGTTCGTTTGTGGGATTAACATAACTCAAAAACCACTGGGCGAATTGACACCAAATTTGGACACAATGCACCTATCAGGTCAACGAGTGACCATCACTCATATAAACACTGAAAAACACAGAGACAAAAACAACTCTAACCCTAGAAGGCTGTTAGGAATTTTGGGAGTTGGAGTGCAAAACCCCTGGAGGGCCAAAGTCTGCCCCTACCTGGTCTACACCGTGGAATTATTCCACAGCATTGAGCCATGGTGGTTAAAGGGGCCCATAGGCCATCCAGCCCAACCACTTTTTTTGCAGCAAAGGAAGACACCATCAAAGCCCTCCCGACAGATGGACATACAGTTGGAAAGGAGCCCCAAAGGCCATCCAGTCCAACTTCATTGGGTGGTAAAGGAAGACACAATCAACGCCTACCTGACAGATGGCCAACCAGTTGGAAGGGAGCCCCAAAGGCCATCCAGTCCAACTCCCTTTGGCCCCTTAAATATGTGTGTGTCTGTCTGACCACCCATCCATCGACCTACCTACCTATCTACATTCTATCCATCTACCTTCTGTTCCATCCAGGCATGTAGCCGGGGGGGGGGGGGTGTGAGGGGCTTAACCCCCCCCCCCCCAAATTCTCATGGTGGTTCGCAAAAAGGCCTTACTGGTGCATTATTTAAATTGTTATGTTTATTCATATCATGATCTGATCACCATACTCAATATATCCCATATGCATGGGGGTATTAGGGTAATGATACAAAAGGTTTGCTAGGCTAGACTCAGACTCACCCCCCCCCCCCCCGAAACTCACCCCCCCGAAACCCCCCCTGAAAAAAATTCAGCCCCCCCCCAAACGAAATCCTGGCTACGGGCCTTGTTCCATCTATCAATGTCCCTTCCATATGTCTCTTCTGTCTATTGTTTCATGCCTGGAATTCCTCTGTTTTCTGAGGGCCACAGCAACGTGTGGCAGGGGATGGCTAGTAAATAATAAATAAACAGCCTCATGTTTTTGGTATTATAACTCCAAAGATCCTTTCTTCTGGACCTAGAGACATACCACTGAAGACTTCTAAGGGCCCTTCCACACATCCATATAACCCAGAGGATCAAGGCAGATCATCCACAATAGCACAATTGAACTGGATGATCTGAGTCCCAAGGAAGCTGTCCTTCCAAGCGGCATTTCCTCCTGCGGCCACTAGTTGGCGCCTAAGCCCCATCCTTGAGTGCCTGCTACCAAAGCAGCAGCTTTGGGCATTCAAATCAAAACCTCACTGGCATTGCAGGGCTCCAGAACCCACAGCAAGCTGACCTCCCACCAAGTCGAGAGCAAAAAAAGCATTAGGCTGGCATCTTTGCGGCCCTCCACGCTTCTCCCCAGGCTCACACGCCTTGCCTCCCCTTTCCTAAGTTGCAGAGAAGACAACTTTTGTTTGCAATGGCTAGATCAGAGTATTAGTGGTGTACATGGGCTAAAAGCCTGAGCTGTAGAAGTCCAGAATCCTTCCACACAGCCATACAACCCAGAACATCAAGGCAGACCATCCACAATCTCTGTTCTATGAGGACTCTTCCACACAGCAATATAACCCAAAACATCAACGCAGATCATCCACAATACCATAGAAAGGGTCCCTTCGGCATAGATAATCCAGTTCAAAGCCGATAATGTAGATTATCTGCCTTGATATTCTAGATTATATGTAGAAAGGCCTTCATACAATACAGTAGAGTCTTGCTTATCCAACCTTCACTCATCCAACGTTCTGTATTATCCAACTCAGTCTGCCTCCCACCTGGATCCACGGTTGTTTCAATACATTGTGATGTTTTGGTGTTAAATTTGTAAATACAGTAATTACTACATAATATTACTGTGTATTGAACTGCCTTTTCCACACGATCTGCTTTGAACTGGATTATATAAATCTACGCTGACAGATAATCCTGTTCAAAGCAGATAATCTGGATTTTATATGGCAGTGTAGAAGGAGGGCCCTATGGCAAGGAATACTTGGAAGTAGTTTTACCAGTTCCTTCATCTGAAATATTCCACCAGATATTAATTGCCAGTCTCCCATCCAATTACTAACCAGGGCCGACCATGCTTAGCTCCCAAGATTAGATAGGATCTGACATTTTTAAGGTATCATATATACTCAAGTATAAGACAGGTTTTCAGTCTTCTGTTCAGGCTGAAAAAGCCTTCCTTGGTTTATACTTGAGTCAAAGGTATTTATTATTTTACTCTATTTATTATTATTATTATTATTATTATTATTATTATTGTTACCTTTATTATTTTACTCTATTATTGTTATTGTTACATTTTCATTAATTTACTCTATTATTTTTAATACATTATTATTTTACTCTATTTATTATTGTAATTATTACATTTATTATTTTACTCTATTATTGGAAGGATACATTACATTGAAGAAGATTAGAATAATGGATTAATCAGAGTTGGACAGTCTTATCTCAGATTACAGTTTTATGTAAATATTCAATATGTCTAAACTACTGATGTCTCAATTAATGTAATTTTACTGGTATCTATTTTTATTTTGAAATTTACCAGTAGCTGCTGCATTTCCCACCCTTGACTTATAGTCGAGTTAACACATTTACCCAGTTTTTTGTGGTAAAATTAGGCACCTTGGTTTATATTCGGGTCAGCTTATACTCAAGTATATCCAGTATTTAGGTGAAATTAATTGCCCAGATTTGTAGCTTTCTGGTGAAGAAATTGCCTGACAAACAAAGTGGGAAGGCTTTATTTCTAAAAGCATACATTGGGGTATGAAACAAAATTCCAACTGACAGTTTATTTCCCTCATACCTCCCATCCCTCACCCTGGCCCCTCCCCTTCATTGCTCCCTTTTCCATGGAAATCCTCTCCCTTGTTTCAAATATACACAGGCCAGGTCTAAGGCATGGTCTAATTTCCTGGCTTCATACAAAACCAGGAAATAAGATCATGACATTAATATACTTTACTCACTCCAAAGCAGGACTCAAAGGGTTATAAAAATACCTTCATTTGCATCCAATAATACCAATTGTCTCCTTGTACACTGCCATATAAAATTCAGATTATCTGCTTTGAAATGAATTATATGGCAGAGTAGACGCATATGATCCAGTTCAAAGCAGATAATGTGGGCTAACTGCTCCAATATAATCTGGATTATATGGCAGTGTAGAAGGGGCCTGAGTTGCAAAGCAAAGTACCAGAGCAGGATGCCTCTTCTAAACTGCTATAGAAATGCTGATTAGAAATTCTACAAATTCCCTAATTCTCTGAAACCCCCTACCCTTCAATTAGCTGGATTAAAAATGGCAGTTTTTCCCCCCAGTTAACCTTCTCTCCCAACGTAATTACTTTTTTTATTCTGCTGAATTCCTGCAAAATTGCCTACTTGAGGTTGCCAGTAAAGGATGTCAGAATACCCAGTTTGTCTAAGGAACTGGCACTCTGGTTTGGAAAACACACTCTGATGGGAAAGCAGTTCCGGCCGACTTCAATAGGCCACAAGATTCCCAAAATAATCTGGACTGTGGTTACAAGTCACGAGGAAAAAAGAAAGACCTCGTATTTCCCTGCAGATGCCTCTTCCTTGGGCAAGGCTGCAAACCTAAACAGATTGACATGCTTAATTGTGGAGTACAAGCCCTAACACACTGGACAGATTGACCTGGAAGATGGAATTGGACCGACTGCATGGCACCATGAAAGCGTTGCCATCCAGACGAAAACAGTTAGTGTGGAAGAAAGGGCTGCCAAATCCAGCCTGTTTGTGAATGAATAAAGCTCAGCTGAATTGGCCTTGGATTTCATTTAAGGGAATGGGGACATTCCAGGTATTATCCAATAGGGCTTCAAAATATGAGGGTTATTCGGAAAGTAAGGTTACAAGGCACGTAGCTCTTGCAGGGAATTTTCGCTGGGGAAGTTGGTATCACTGCCCTGTAGCGGGAAGCCAGCAGAAGCGAACGAGCAGTGCCAGTTGTCAGTAGCTCATTGACAACCCTTGTGGTGAAGGTTGGAGATGAGTGTCCTCATTCCGTTTCTCTCTAAGTGCAAAGTTTGTGCTGTAATACGCTACCTAAGGGCATGAACGCCACTGCAATTCATCGTGAAATTGTTTCGGTTCATGTAGAGGGTGTAATGTCAAGGCAGCATGTGACAAAATGACTATGGAATATATTGTAAGACTATGAAGAAACTTCGCAGAGCCATCCAAAACCAACATGGTGGGATGCTGACGGCGGGAGTCTGTCTCCTTCATAACAATGCACGTCTGCCCACCACTCATGCAACACAAGAGTTGTTGACTTCGTTTGATTGGGATATTTTAAGCTACCCCTCTCACAGCCCCGATCTCGCACCCAGTGACTCTCATCTGTTCACTAAATTGAAGGAACACCTGGGTGGAAAACACTTTTCCAGTGATGACAAGGAGGTGAAAATCAAAGTGAGGAACTGGCTGAAAAATGTGAAGGAAAACTTCTATGACACAGACATCAAAAACTCATCTCATGGATGACAACATGTATTGAACTGAATTGATTATGTGGAAAAATAATGTAATACCTATGCTACAATCCATGTCAGTTTTATTAAAATATATTCATTCTTTGTATTTTTAAAAAAATCTTGTAACCGTACTTTCCAGATAAACCTCATACACTGAGAGGGCTATTCCACTTCCTTCATGGCCTTTCCTTCTCAGTTCACACCAGGATTCTTAAAAGCAGATAAATTATAATGGTGGAGGCATTTGGATGTATCCCTGGAGGTCTCCTTGTCTTCTTCTCTAAGGCAACAGGGGGATGCTTGCAGAGTTGGTTTCCAAAAGGTACCAATTCTTCCACAAAATGGAAAAATTGACATCCCTAACACAATACTGCAAAGCAGATCAGCTCCAACTTAATTATAAGAAAACTGAAATCATGGCATTTGCCAAAAGACTCAACAGCCACGCCTGGAGCATAGATGGACATAAAACTGAGCAGGTCTCATGTTTCAAATACCTGGAATCCAACCATAACCAAAGAACCCATGGAGACCACGTGGCTGAGTCTGCACAAAGGAGCTCATTTGCCATTCTAAACTACCTCAAGTTAAGAGGTACCTGCAGCACTCAATTTATTTATTTATTTATTTAAAACATTTATATTCTAGCCTTCTCACCCCGAAGGGGACTCATTGCAGAGCACAGCATATATACGGCAAACATTCAATGCTGGGACATGTATTCATATACGCATACATAAACATTAAAAACATTTATTTCAATATTAAAACACACTATTTAAAACTGTCCTAGTCATCAGTGTCAAATCTAATTGGCCTGGTAATCTTTCCTATTGCTGCTTTATTGCCCTGTCCCGAAAGCTTCGCCCAAACCTCCTGTATGGAGCCCAGCGAGGCCTCTTCTCCAATTTTGAGATCAGACCTGCAAGCACCAAAATGTGTCTCCAATGCCATTCTGTGACTAGAGACAGGCTTCATGAGAGTAGAGGCCATAGTATGTGTGATAATACTCAACTACTGGCTCAGAATATCCTGCGATCCTCCTGGTCTTGCCCCACTGACCATGAAGGATGGTTAGTGTCCACATGGAAATGGGCAGTAGTAACGAAAATCTCATCACTGGGCTTCTCTCCAGGGTTGCTACTGGGTCATTCCATGCACGCCAAGTGGTCTAAACCTTCCCACCATCTTGTCTCCAATTTTGTTCAAATTTTAGCTGTAGCATCGTTTAGGTGTTAAACGAAGTTTCTCAAAATTTGAGGTCTCTAACTGCAATAGTTGCTGATCTAGACTCCGTTATCTGAAAAGTAGTCAGTCAGCATGCACATGACACTCAAGAAAATGCAATTCTGGCGTCTAATAAAATTGAAACGAAATGTATAAGAATGGCTAGCAAATTGAAATCCTGTATAGTTTTTTTCTGCTGATTCTGATGTTAAAATTAATTTTAACATTATGGGTGTAAAATCCAGTCAAACAAGTTGACTCAAAGTGGGCATCCAAATGTGTCATGACATATTCAGACTGCAACAATTTCCATGCAAATTAAGATACGGACTGGAAATTTTGACCAACCATTATGCTTTTGCTGGACATAATATTGCCAAATTTGCAACTTCCCAGAATCTAGAACTGTCCTGCAGGATCTTTTCAAATTTGGCACTTTTGGTGCAAATGGTAAAATTTTGCTCTACAAGACTGATTTGTTTTTGTTTTGCAATGCAACCATTATGTATTCATTTACTCAGCTAAAGTATGTTATATATCACATTGAAACCAGCATTCCCATTGCCATAGGCAGGCATGTAGCCGGGGGGGGGGGGGCTTGAGGGGCTTCAGCCCCCCCCCCCCCAAATTCTCATGGTGGTTCGCGAAAAGGCCTTACTGGTGCATTATTTAAACTGCTATGTTTATTCATATTTCACTCAGACTCAGTCCCCCCCCCGAAACTCAGCCCCCCCCGAAACCCCCCTGAAAAAAATTCAGGCCCCCCCCCCCCCGAAACAAAATCCTGGCTACGGGCCTGGCCATAGGGGCTATGCCCAATAGCCATGCAGTAACTAGCAGGACCATGAGGATGCATAAAGCTTAATGCATGGATGCACAAAATATAATTGGCTTTGAACTTTACCATTTGCACCAAAAGTGCCAAAATATCATTTTCTTAAATGTTGTGTGCACGCTGATTGACTACCCTTCAGATAAGGGGGTCTAGATCAGCAACTATTGCAATTAGAGACCTCAAATTTTGGGAAACTCAGTTTAACACCTAAATGGTGCTACATAGCCTTGTGTGATTTTGTTCGGAAGTGTCGGATATCGGAACGGAAGTTGGAAGTTTCAGACTTTCGAAAGGGGGTTCCGAAGTGAATTAGCGAGTCGGAAGTCCCCTTTAGATTCAAATCGACCTGAATCTTTGAAATCAATGGCTCAGAAGTCGATTAGGATGTCTAACTAAGCTTATTGGAGGAAAGTAAGCCTGCTGGGAGGCACAGCCGATACCTGAAGATCCCCTACCCAGAGAGACTCTGCTTCTGTGCTTCAAGTCAAATAGAAACAACTGAGCATGTGCTCCTCCAGTGTCTGTTCTGCAGAGACATTTGATCCCGACTCATCCTGCCTTTGCTATATAATTACCCGGGCCATTCAGGACAATTTTACACCATCCTGCTGCTCTCGAATACCAACTGAGTTATAACCTATAATGCTGCCAAGTTTTGTGCAGCAGCTCTTGAAATCCACCGGGTGAGGACTGGTTCCAAAAGTTAGCAATCTAACAATCAGCTAACTGAAATGTAAATCAGTGTTCTCCCCTCCCCAGTCCCCTAGCCTTGTGCCTTGAATGCTCCTACCCCTCCATTAATCTCCCTCTGTCTCCAACCCTTTCTAATCCCTTCCCTTCTCTAAATAGTTTTTGTGCTTTAGCCTTCAACATATCTCTGTTTTCTAGCCTTTAAGATTTTAATGTACAATGCTTTTATGAGACTGTACCCCACTCTCCTTATGCTGGTCTATGACCATAATAAAGATATTTGATTTTGATTTTTTTTACATCCCACCCATCCTTACCAATATGTTTGGAACAAGGTTGCCACACCATCATCATTACAGACAGTCTCTGAGTTACAAACCATCTGACTTACGACTGACTCCTAGTTAAGAACGGTGTGAGACCATAGGAAGTGAGATAAATATTCCCCTCAGAAGGGGAATCCACGCCTGGAAGAGTTACAATCATGGGGGAAAGGGGTCTTTACTGAAGCCTTATCACCAATCCATGTTTCCACAACAAGCCAAATTTTTCAAAATCCAATTCTTACAGGGACAGAAAGTGAGGTGAAATCTTCTGAACAGGGGCACAGACAGCAAAGCAAACACCACAGGAATGTTCACCCTTCCTGATGCTATCCAAAGTTATATATTTATAGTAAAGGTAAAGATTTCCCCTTGACATTAAGTCTAGTCATGTCTGACTCTGGGGAGTGGTGCTCACCACCAATTCTAAACCGAAGAGCTGGTGTTGTCCGTAGACACCTCCAAGGTCATGTGGCCGGCATGACTGCATGCAACACTGTTACCTTTCCGCAGAAGTGGTATCTATTGATCTACTCACATTTGCATGTTTTCGAACTGCTAGGTTGGCAGGAGCGGGACTAGCTCATCCCGCTCCCCAGATTCAAACTGCCGACCTTTCGATCAGCAAGTTCAGCAGCTCAGCAGTTCAATCCTCTGCACCACCAGGGGGCCCATAATATATCTATATCTAATCTATATCTATATCTTTGGCTGGAGTTACACTTAAAAAATGTACCTGTTTCAACTTACATACAAATTCAACTTAAGAACAAACCTACAGAACCTGTCTTGTTCATGCCTTGGAGACTGCCTGTATTGTGGTTATTTGTATCCCACTTTCTCTTTTTGTTTATAAAACATGAATGCCCTTTGTTTAATTCCTATGTTTAATTCCGTATGGCCTCTCCCAGCAGGAAAATAACATGGGGGCATGGCCAACGAGGAAGCCATACCCCTGTTATTCTTCCCAAGGGGTGGGAAGACAAAGAAAGAGAGCTATATGCATTCATCCATCCAACCAACCAACTATCTATGTTTACACTCAGATGCAGTTTTTAAAATTCTACAGTTTACAACAGGACACGGATAGCTTATCACGTGGACAGTAATATGTTCTGTGTTCCAGAGTCACCAAAGCAAATAATCTCCATATCTGCACAGACAATGGGACCACCACAAAAATTACGTACCCGCAACCATAGTGAAATCACATATATCTGAAACCTCCTCTTTCTCTATCCTTTCTTTCCCATTGAACCAGACTAGGCCGCAGCAACGCATGGCTGGGTACAGCTAATAATAATAATAATAATAATAATAATAATCATCATCATCATCATCATCATCTTACTGGGATCTGTACACATTATTTGCCAATACATCACACAGTCCTAGACACTTGGGAAGTGTCCGACGTGTGATCCAATACAACAGCCAGTAGAGTGTCTGCTGTGGACTCATCTTGTTGTGTTTCAAATAATAATAATAATAATAATAATAAAAGTTTTGAAGAGCAAATTAAATGGCGGAAATACGATCAAGGCTATCAACACCTGGGCCTTCCCCATCATTAGATACACTGATGGAATTGTGAAATGGACACAAGCAGAGCTGGATAATCTGGACAGAAAAATAAGACAACTGATGACAATCCACTACGCATTACACCCGCGTAGTGATGTCGACAGACTTTACCTGCCCAGAAAATCAGGAGGCAGAGGGCTTCTGCAAGTGAAATAAATGGTAGAAGAAGAGAAACACGCACTGGCAGATTATGTGAAACGCAGTCAAGAACCAACATTGAGGGAAGTCAATAGTAGGAAACTGCTTAAAGTACAAAAGACAAAGAGGGAATACCGTAAAAACACAATCCAGAGCAGAAAAGAAAACTGGCAAAAGAAGGCACTCCATGGACAGTTTCTGGCAAAAATTGAGAGCCAAATTGACAAAGAAAAAACATGGCTGTGCTTCACAAATGGAACTGAAAAAGGAGACGGAGGGCCTGATTCTGGCAGCCCAATAACAAGCCATTCGAACCAATGGCATCAAAGCCAAAATAGAACAGTTGACAACAGATCCCAAATGTAGACTCTGCAAGGAAGCAGGTGAAACAAAAGATCGCATCCTCAGCTGCTGCAAGAAGATCGCGCAGACTACAAGCAGAGGCATAACACCGTTGCTCAGATGATTCATTGGCACTTGTGCCACAAATACCATCTGCCTGCGACAAAGAACTGGTGGGATCACAAGCCGAAAAGAGTTACAGATAATGAACACACCAAACTCCTCTGGGACTTCCGGATTCAGACAGACAGAGTTTTGGAGCATAATACAAAACAAAGTATGGATCATCGATGTCGCAATCCCAGGTGACAGCAGGATTGCAGAGAAACAACTGGAAAAGCTGACACGATATGAGGATTTAAAGATCGAACTGCAAAGACTCTGGCACAAGCCAGTCAAGGAGGTCCCAGTAGTGATCGGCACACTGGGTGCAGTGCCTAAAGACCTTGGCCTGCAGTTAAACACAATCGATGCTGACAAAATTACCATCTTCCAGCTGCAAAAGGCCATCTTACTGGGATCTGCACGCATTATGTGCCGATACATCACACAGTCCTAGACACTTGGGAAGTGTCTGACGAGTGATCCAATACAACAGCCAGCAGAGTGTCTGCTGTGGACTCATCTTGCTGCGTTTCAAATAATAATAATAATAATAATAATAATAATAATAATAAATCGAAGAAAGGTGAAACCATCTCTAGGGTTGCCACAAAACCAGCCCTGCCCATCCTTCATTGGTGTCGAAGCTCTTTGAACACACAATTCCTCACTACTGCCCGTGCTGGTAAGGGCTTCAGGGAACTGATACACAACATATCTGGAGGGCCAAAGTTTCCACTGTACAATTTAATGGTTTCATATTTTTAATACCTCCCTCCCTTCCTGCCTCATAATTTTAGATGCCTTTAACTGTTGACCCAATGGCAGGGGAGATCCACTCCAAAATGATGTGGGAGTCACTACCTCCTACTGTGTCCATGTAATTAATGTTGGCCCATAAAAATGTTTATCTTCAGGCTGGATTGCACCTATTGTGCACGAACATTGTTGTCAATGCCCAGCCACACCTCAAGGACCTGGTTTCCAGTCTCTCAAGGCAGGATATAAATTCACAAAATAAATGCCTGCATTTAGGTAATAAAATACTCCGACATTTGCAAACAATGCACCCTGACGTTAGGTCCGGAAGGCAGCTAACCAACCATTGTAATTTATGACCTCTTTCAATCTGCAGAAGACAGAGTGCTTCTCATTCAAATCTCGCTTGGATCCAGGCACCCAGAACACACACAAACACATCTCCAGGCTGCAGGTAAAGGGCCCTGTTGATTCTAGAAGAACAACCTTTATGCGTGTGATAAAACGTGTCTGAGACAGAACTGGGGAGTTGCCGAGACTTCCAACTCATGCCACATTTTACAATAGATCTTGAGGTTCCCCTCTGTTCAAAACCCAAGTTGTACAAACGGAAGGTCTCCATGCTCTTTTAACTCTCAGGCAATTTCCGAAAGTGTTGCAGAGCGGTCAGCCTGTCCAGGATTCAGTACAGACAGATTGGGTACTTGATGGTGACAAATCAGTCGCTAAAAATAAACAAAATGTGTGTCGATGTGTTGCTGTTGGATTTGAAAAACCGTGCACACATTTTGCAAGGCTGGAAAGAAACCATGCGGAAAAGCTAACTTATTTTCTTTCCAGAAGGAAGTCCCCCCCCCTTCTCTCTACCAAAACTCGGGTTTTGAAAAAATATATTTAAGAACAGATTTTATCTCTCTGACTGCATTGTTATGCTCCTTTTACAGCATGCTGATATGTCTACATCTGAGGTTTCACAAGGAATCAAAGACTTCAAGTGAGACTTGCAACCAATTCTTGCAGCATGGAATGCTCCCATGTATTATAGGTAGTTATACAGACTGCATATCTTACAAAGATCTCTTTTGTCTGCAAGTTCCACTTTGAGACCGAATCATAGAATCAAAGAGTTGGAAGAGACCTCATGGGCCATCCAGTCCAACCCCCGGCCAAGAAGCAGGAATATTGCATTCAAATCACCCCTGACAGATGGCCATCCAGCCTCTGTTTAAAAGCTTCCAAAGAAGGAGCCTCCACCACACTCCGGGGCAGAGAGTTCCACTGTTGAACGGCTCTCACAGTCAGGAAGTTCTTCCTCATGTTCAGATGGAATCTCCTCTCTTGTAGTTTGAAGCCATTGTTCCGCGTCCTAGTCTCCAAGGAAGCAGAAAACAAGCTTGCTCCCTCCTCCCTGTGGCTTCCTCTCACATATTTATACATGGCTATCATATCTCCTCTCAGCCTTCTCTTCTTCAGGCTAAACATGCCCAGCTCCTTAAGCCGCTCCTCATAGGGCTTGTTCTCCAGACCCTTTATCATTTTAGTCGCTCTCCTCTGGACACATTCCAGCTTGTCAATATCTCTCTTGAATTGTGGTGCATAGAATTGGACACAATATTCCAGGTGTGGTCTAACCAGAGCAGAATAGAGGGGTAGCATTACTTCCCTAGATCTAGACACTATGCTCCTATTGATGCAGGCCTAAATCCCATTGGCTTTTTTCGCCGCCGCATCACATTGTTGGCTCATGTTTAACTTGTTGTCCACGAGGACTCCAAGATCTTTTTCACACGTACTGCTCTCAAGCCAGGCGTCCCCCATTTTGTATCTTTGCATTTCGTTTTTCCTGCCAAAGTGGAGTATCTTGCATTTGTCACTGTTGAACTTCATTTTGTTAGTTTTGGCCCATCTCCCCAATCTGTCAAGACAGTTTTGAATTCTGCTCCTGTCCTCTGGAGTATTGGCTATCCCTCCCAATTTGGTGTCGTCTGCAAACTCATGCGACAGGCCTCAGACAGTGACTACAACATTTGGAATGCATTTTGGACCCTCTCTTCTTGCATCTCCTTCACCTGCCTTTAGCTTGTTGCTCTCTTTGTTTATACTCTCTGGCCCAAAGAAGATTCCCAGCATTTTGTAGCATTTGGGGTTCTGCTAATGCAACGTTTCTCCACCTGGGGGTTGGGACCCCTGGGGGGCGGGGTCGTGAGGGGGTTTCAGAGGGGTTGCCAAAGACCAACAGAAAACATACATTTCTGATGGTCTTGGGAACCTTTGACAAAGAAGGCTGAAGATCTCTCCACCTGTCCTTCTCTTCCTTTTTGGAAATAGACGGCGAATCCTCCCACCAAAAGCCATCTGCTGTGATTGGCCAGCCTCACAGCCAAGGGGAGGGCTGTTTTTGAGACTCCAAGAAGGGATTGGAGAGCAGGCATGCTTGGCGCATAGCTCGGCTCATGTCAGCAAGTCCCTTCAAGGCGTTGGGGGTCTGTGTGGGGAGTTTGTCCCAATTCTTTTATTGGTGGGGTTCAGAATGCTCTATGATTGTAGGTTAAAAACTCTGTAGGTTAAAAACCTTAAAAACTCTGGCAGAGACACTGAGAACTGACAAGCCCTGGCCCTTGAGTGTGCTAGCTGGAGGTCAGCTGTGACCAGCAGTGCTGCAGAATTTGAAGAGGCACGAATGGAGGGTGAAAGAGAGAAACATGCCAAGAGGAAGGCGCATCAAGCCAACCCTGACTGAGACCGCTTTCCACCTGGAAACCAATGCCCTCACCGCGGGAGAAGATGCAGATCAAGAATAGGGCTCCACAGTCACCTACGGACCCACCAGAATACTGATCCTGGAATACTATCCTACTCGGCCAATGAGGGATCACCTAAGTAAGCAAGTAAGTATGATTGTAGGTGAACTATAAATCCCTCAACTACAACTCCCAAGGTCTAGTTCCCCCAAACTCCACCAGTGTTCGCATTTGGGCATATTGAGTATTTGTGTCAAGTTTGGTCCAGATCCATCATTGTTTGAGTCCACAGTGCTCTCTGGATGTAGGTGAACTACAACTCCAAATCTCAAGGTCAAAGCCCATCAAACCCTTCCAGTATTTTCTGTTGGTCACGGGAATTCTGTGTGCCAAGTTTGGTTCAATTCCATCCTTGGTGGAGTTCATAATGCCTCTTGAGTGTAGATGAACTATAAAACTCAGTAACTGCAACTCCCAAATGACAAAATCAACCCCGCTTCACCAGTACTCAAATTTGGACATATCAGGTATTTGTGCCAATTTTGTTCCAGTGAATGAAAATACATCCTGCATATCGGATATTTACATTATGATTCCTAACAGTAGTAAAATTACAGTTATGAAGTAGCAGCATAAATAATTTTATGGTTGGGGGTCACCACAACATGAGGAACTGTATTAAGGGGACATGGCATTAAGAAGGTTGAGAACCACTACTATAGGTGGATCAATGGTCTGATGTGTTACAAGGCAGCTTCTAGAATTTTCCTGGCGTTTTGGAGCCAAAAGTGGTGGCTAAGGGATAGACCACATGCTTTGCATGAAGTCCAGTCCCATCCGTCTCTAGAGAAGGTTTGGAAATGTCTGAATTCCTGCTGAACCCAATGTCTGGGTTAAGACAGGGCAACTTCTTCTGCTCCTAAGCCAATAGCCAATCACTGCTGTGATGTTATCGTAGTGTGTGTTTCCTTCCTCACACTCATTTGTATACATGCCATTTCCAGATTTCAGAGCTAAGCCCTGCTTCTGTGATATTCAGGGATAGGGAAAGGAATTTCAGGCTCCTTCCACACAGCTACATAATATCCACATTGAACTGGATTATATGGCAGTGTGGACTCAGATAACCCAGTTCAAAGCAGATATTGTGGATTATCTGCCTTGATATTCTGGGTTATCCGGCTGTGTGGAAGGACCCTCAGAGAGCATTGCTTTGAAATCCAGGTTAGGCACCCCTTATCTGGAATTCCCAGGTCTGAAATACCCCCAAATCCAAAACTGTTCACATGGGGAGATAGTGACACCGTAGTTTTTCTAATGTACACAAACTTTGCCAGTTCGAAATATTGTGTACAAAATTACTTTCAGGTGAGGTGTAGAAGGTATATATCAGAGGTCCCCAACCTGTGGTCCGTGGACCACCAGTGGTCCACAAGAACTAAAATATGGTCCACAGCCTCACCGTTACAACACCGTTGCAACAAGAGCAACAGATCTCGCGAAACCCTCTTATAGTGCTGAGGCTAATTAAATATGGTTTTCTGTAGGCAAACAGATGGCGACCACTGGATGGCATATGTTCTGTATCAGAAACTAGAGCTGATGTGGTCTATCCAATGCAGTTTTCTGAATCAGCACCCCAAATAATGAAACCACATCCAAAGTTAACCAAAAACTGATTTGTAACATGGATTTTGTTTTAGACTTGGATCTCGTCTGCAAGATATCCTCTTATGTACATATATGTCAATACAAACATTCCAAAATCTGGGGGGTGCGGGTGGGGTGGGGAGGGAACAGGACCCAAATCCAAAACCTTTCAAGTGGAGGATACTCAATCTCTATACATTTGCCTGTCTATTTTCTGCTCAAACCGAACTCAAAAAATGATAAATAAATTTCCATGTGTTCTAAAAAGTAGTGTTTAGAAAAACTAGAGTTGGAGAAATTGTGCAAATGTATGTGCACATATGTGTGCATGTGTGTGTATGCATGTATATATATGTGGATAATGAAATATATATGTATACTAGCTGTACCCGCCACGCATTGCTGTGGCCAACCTTCCCTCCCTCTTTCTCTCCTTCCTTCCCTCTTTCCTTCCTTTCCTCTTTTTCTTTCCCTATCTCTCATCTTTCTTCCATGTCTACCTATTTCTTTCCTCCCTTTCTTTGCTCTTTGGTTACACCCTTCCTTCCTTCCTTCCTTCCTTCCTTCCTTCCTTCCTTCCTTCCTTCCTTCCTTCCTTCCTTCCTTCCTTCCTTCCTTCCTTCCTTCCTTCCTTCCTTCCTTCCTTCCCTATCTTTTGTTCCTTCTCTCCTTCCTTCCCTCTCTTTTTCCTTTCACTTTTTATTTCCTTCTCTCCTTCCTTGCTTCTCTTTCTTTCTTTCCTTCTTTCCCTCCCTGCTTCTCTCCTTTCTTCCTTCCCTTTTTCCCTCCTTCTCTCGTTACTTCTTGACTGTCCCTTCCATTTAATATTGTATTTATATCTTAGGAAGAAGGAAGGAAGGAGGGTCAGGAAGGAAGAAAAAGAAAGAAGGAGGGACAGGAAGGGAGGGAGGAAGGAATGAAGGAGGAAGGAAGGAGGAAAAGAAAGGAGGGGGATGAAGAAAGGAGGGAGGGAAGGAAACGAAGGGGAAGGAAATGAAGAAAGGGAAAGAAGGAGGAAAGGGAGGGAGGAAAAGAAGGAAAGGAAGAAGGAAGGAGGGACAGGAAGGAAGGAAAAAGGAAGGGGGGAGGGAAAGAAGGGAAGGAAGGAAAAAAAGGAGGGTCAGGAAGGGAGGAAGGAGAAGGAAGGAAGGAGGAAGGAAGGAGGGAAAGAAAGGAGGGGGATGAAGAAAGAAGGGAGGGAAAGGAATGAAGGGGAAGGAAATGAAGAAAGGGAAAGAAGGAGGAAAGGGAAGGAGGGAGGGAGGGAGGAAAAGAAGGAAAGGAAGAAGGAAGGGGGGGCAGGAAGGAAGGGAAGGAGGGAAAGAAGGAAAGGAAGGAGAAGGAAGAAAAGGAAAGGAAGGAAGGAAAGGAAGGAAAAAAGGGACGGGAGTGAGAGGTCCTTCATTCAAGCACCGTGGACTTTCCTCGCCTCCTCTATCTCTGTACCTAATAAAAGTGAAAATATGTACATGTGTATGTGGCTGGAGTGCCCACTTCCACAGACAGGCTCCCACTTCCACAAACAGTTTTCACCCACAGTGCTGAGGAGTCACCAAAAGCCCTCCCTCCAATTACATTTCAGGTTATAGCGAGCACCATGAATATGTAGCCCAACCCCTGCTTATGTCCTCCCCATAGGCAAACACCATACTGCCCACCATCCAAGGAATGCTTTCATTCGGGAACCATTTCATCCTAGATTTTACGTGTTTCTTCCATCACAGACATCCCAGTGTTTCTTACTCTCTCCTTTGGTGTGGAAGTTGCATGGCCCCGGCCACTTCCTCTCCCTTAACCCTTTCCTACTCTTTTCAGTTCTGCACACAAACAGAGCAGAACTAATCAGCAATTAAACATACTGGAGGCATTTGGGGGATGGAAGATATAGTTCACTCTGCATCAAGTCAGAGCACTATGACCCCCACTGGCAATAGACCTGGACCACATTTGGCACACAGAACCCCCATGACCTAAGAAAAATACTGGAGAGGTTTGAGGGGAATTCACCTTGATTTATAGAGGTTGTAGATACTAGGATTTATAGTTCACCTGCAATCAAAGAGCACATTGGATCCCACCAATGATGGCTCTGGACCTAACTTGGCACACAGAACTCACATGACCAACTGAAAATACTGTAGGGGGTTGGGGGAACTGATCATTTCTGGGAGTTGTAGTTCACTTACATCAAGAGACTGCAACCACCACTGATGATGGATCTGGACCAAACTTGGCACACAGAACCCCCATGACCAACTGAACCTACTAGAGGGATTTGAATGGATTGACCCACCATGGTGGGAGCTTGCCTTACTATATTGTTATAATGTTGTTTTTATGTTGTTGTTATAATATCATAAAAAAATGTTCTGTGCATAATGAGTACCTTAAAAACAAAAGAACCAATGAATGAAATCACACCAAATTTGGCAACAAAACGTCTCACAACACAAGGAGTGACCATCACTCCAAAAAAAAAATTATGATTTTGTCATTTTGGAGTTGTAGTTGCTGGGATTTATAGTTCACCTACAATCAAAGAGCATTTTGAACTCCACCAATGATAGAATTGAACCAATTATGGCACACAGGACTCCCCTGACCAACAGAAAACACTAGAAGGGTTTGGTGGGCATTGACTTTGAGTTTTGGAGTTGTAGTTCGCCTACATCCAGAGAGCACTGTGGACTCAAACAATGAGGGATCTGGACCAAACTTGACACGAATACTCAATATGCCCAAATATGGAGTTTGGGAGAAATAGACCTTGACATTTGGGAGTTGCAGTTACTGGGATTTATAGTTCACCTACAATCAAGGAGCATTCTGAACCCCACCAACGACAGAATTGGGGCAAACTTCCCACACAGAACCCTCATGACCAACAGAAAATACTGTGTTTTCTGGTGGTCTTTGGCGACCCTTCTGACACCCCCTCACAACCCCTCCCCAGGGGTCCCAAACCCCAGGTTGAGAAATGCTGCCTTCAAGCCATCCAGTCCAACTTCCTTCACCAGGGCAAGAAAACATAAAGCCCTCCTGACAAAGAGCCATCCAGCCATAGATATAGATAAATATATATGATTCACACACACACACACACACACATGTTTATGACAGATATAGTACCATAGATTTGAAAGGGACCCCTAAAGAAGGACAATTATATGTTGCATGTTCCAGAGTAGACAAACCAGACAATCTTTACATCAGCACTGACAAAGAAACAGCAAGAAATACTGTTTACCCATGAGGATAGAGAAATTACATATATTAGAAACCAACATTTTCTCATTACTTTACTTTCCAGATCACCAGACTGGGCCACAGCAACACGTGGCAGGGGACAGCTAGTATTTTATATGCTATGTTTCTAACTGTATGTGTTTGGGCTTTGCCCCATGTAAGCCGCCCTGAGTCCCTTCGGGGAGATGGAGGCGGGATATAAGAATAAAATTATTATTATTATTATTATTATTAGTAGTAGTAGTAGTAGTAGTAGTATTTTCTTCTGCAGTCAGAGATCACTCTGAACCCCACCAATTATGCATCTAGAGCAAACTTGCCCAACATGACAAACTTTATCTACTGATGGAGTTTCAGGGGGTTAACCTGGCATGATGTGAGTTGTAGTTCATTCACAACCTTATGCATTTAGTACAATTAAAAAACTGACTTTTTCAAATAACCCAGCCAATGCCAAGTACCCAAGCTAGTTGTACATATTGATCCTAATGAACACATAAACATCTTTTGGAATGAATAAAGCTACCAGAGCCTGGGGAAGTTCCCATGTCAACTGATCTGCTACATCTATTCCCCCGCCTAAATTCTGGTTTTTCTATAGGCTGATTAAATATTGTCTGTTCTGACCAGCAGTCACATTCAAAGATATTTCTGACAGAGAAACGAGAAGTGAACCTTGGTTTTTCTAGCTTCAAAGAATTTCAGTTTTGGACACCTCCTAGAATAGCCAACACAAAGCAATAACCATTGTGAGGGATAGCTATGGAAAATTTTAATTTTAAAAAAGGAACGTAATAATAATAATAATAATAATAATAATAATAATAATAATAATAATAATGTTTTACTCCACCACCATCTCCCCGAAGGGACTCGGAGTGGCTTACATATGGGACAGAGTGTCCAGAAGACATAAAAGCAAAAACAATCAATTAAAACAGTGTTTCTCTACCTTCCTAATGCCACGGCCCCTTAATACAGTTCGTCATGTTGTGGTGACCCCCAACCATTACATTATTTTCGTTGCTACTTCGTAATTGCAATTTTGCTATTGCTATAAATCATAAGGTAAATATCTGATATGCAGGATGTATTTTCATTGACTGGACCAAATTTGGCAGAAATACCAGATACGCCCAAATTTGAATACTGGTGGGGTTGGGGGGAGGGGATTGGGAGTCGTAGTTGCTGGGATTTATAGTTCACCTACAATCAAAGAGCATTTTGAATTCTACCAATGATAGATTTGGGCCAGACTTCCCTCACAAAACCCCTATGATCAACAGAAAATACTATTTTTTGATGTTCTTTGGCAACTCTTCTGACACCCCCCTCATGACCCCCCCAGGGGTCCCGACCCCCAGGTTGAGAAACACTGCATTAAAACAAAAACACAAATGATCATTTCCTATTTTGGCAATCCAGCAATCACACGAGCCTTTCCAAATCTGAAGCCCACCAGGTAGACTGGACTAAATTCCCATCACTTCTAGCAAGATGTGGATGATGGGATTCATAGCCAGAAGGTGCCCAGTTAGTGAAGTTGCTCCGAGCATTACACTGCCCTTGATCAAGATGGATCCAAATATTTTGGAGAAGATGCAGAGAATTGTGCATCTCTTTGGCCATTGGCCGCTTCTCGCCTCTTCCCACCAAAGATGTACAATCTGTCCCTCCCTTTCCTAACACTCACTTCCATCCAACACAAAGGCCTGACTGTTCTTTGAATATTTACAACTCTTTTTTTATCTCATGCCATGCATACAAAACATATTTGATCCCTTTTCCGAAGAGGGATTCCCCCCCTCCAAGTGCAAAGTCTTAAAAAACATGTGGTTTTTATTGGAGGCAGGAATGAATAACAGCATTCCTTGAATTGCCACATCAAATGGAACAGTAATACTCATCCGCATCAGGGCAAAAGCTGCCTTGTTTCCGATTTGCAATCGAATGCTGAGATTAATTAAGAAGCATAAGTCGAGGGAAAGAAACAAGATAGAAGAGATTTTGTGTTCTTCTTTTTTCAAAAAAAGCAGAACGGGTAAATGACTTTTACTTATTTCCTCTTTATCCTTCTAGAAACTCACGTTGGCATTACAGTTCTCTTCTTGCCCTCATTTAATCTGATAATATGACCCTGCAAGGTTTGAACGAACTGAGCCCAAAACTACTCATTCAGCTTCATGGTCAAGTATGGGGTTGAACTAATGCCTCCCAGGGCTTTAGAATAGAATCATAGAATTGGAAGAGACCTCATGGGCATCTAGTCTAACCCCATTCTGCCAAGAATTAGGAAAATCGCCTTCAAAGCACCCCGACAGATGGTCATGCAGTCTCAGCTTAAAAGCCTCCAAAGAAGGAGCTTCCACTACACTCCAGGGCAGAGAGTTCCTCTGCTGAACAGCTCTCACAGTTAGGAAGTTCTTCCTAAGTTTCAGGGAATCTCCTTTTCTGTAGTTTGAAACCATTGTTCCATCACGTCCTAGTCTCTGGGCAGCAGAAAACAAGCTTGCTCTCTCCTCCGTATGACTTCCCCTCACACATTTATACCTGGCCCTCATCATGTCTCCTCTCAGCCTTTTCGTCTGCAGGCTACACATGCCCAGATCTTTCAGCCACTCCTCATAGGGCTTGTTCTCCAGACCCTGTATCATTATAGTCACCCTCCTCTGGACCCATTCCAGGTTGTGAACATATCGCTTCAATTGTGGTGCCCAGAATTGGACACAATGTGATTCCAGGTGTGGTCTGACCAAGGCAGCATGACTTCCCTGAACCTAGGCATTATGCTCCTATTGATGGAGGCCAAAATCCCATTGGCTTTTTTAGCCACCGCAAGACATTGTTGGCTCATGTTTAACTTGCTGTCCATGAGGACTCCAAGAAGTAGCAAAATATGGTTCTTAAGAGCCGGGTAACCAGCAAAGTGGAGCCCCCGGTGGCACAGTGGGTTAAACCCCTGTGCCGGCAGGACTGAAGACCGACAGGTCACAGGTTCGAATCCGGGGAGATCGCAGATGAGCTCCCTCTATCAGTTCCAGCTCCTCATATAGAGACATGAGAGAAGCTTCCCACAAGGATGGTAAAACATCAAAAAAGAATCAAACATCCAGGTGTCCCCTGGGTAACATCCTTGCAGATGGCCAGTTCTCTCACACCAGAAGCAACTTGCAGTTTCTCAAGTCTTTCCTGACACGTCAAAACAACAAAAACAAAACAGCAAAGTAGGGAAGAATTGGGAAGGATTCCATCTTAATTTCAAGCTACCATTTATTTATTTATTTATTTATTTATTTACAGCATTTATATGCCGCCCTTCTCACCCCAAAGGGGACTCAGAGCGGCCTACAATATATATTTTCATACAATATATTATATTATTAGCATAGTACAGTATCAGTATATCAGTATATATTACTATATTGCACTATACCATTATATTGTAATATTATTAGTAATATTACATGTAATTAAATATATAATTATAATTATAATATTGAATTATTATTACTAGTATTATATTGTATTACATTGGGACAACAGGGGATTGATTGAGGATCGTTCCTGCCAAAGAAGGACACTTGGAGGACATGATATGAATTTTTGTGTTTGTTATCCATTCCCGTAGAACAGATTTGGTCAAAACTGCCACTTCCACCACCCCACATCCTGATCTGCACGACCCTTGCTCAGGCACCTTCTCTTGAGAATTTAGGGATAGGAATTTGTGATGAATTTTTAATAGAACGCTTCCTCTAGGTCACCCATTTTGTTTCCTTGGAGCTCAAGTGAATGGGTCTCCTGCTAAAATACCAGCTGAACTGATGGTTATGTTTGAAACCTGCCAAGTCTATTGTGGATGAAGTCATCCTAAAGAGAGAGAGAAATATCACTTAAAGGGACTGCTGAGTCCTTTCCATGGTCTGAATGGTAGGACCGGTCATGAGTGGTTGACTCTGTGATCCTTACTCTCAATTAACCTTTGGTCAGTGGCTGCCAGCAAGGGAAAAGATGCCTTCATGCTAAGAGCTTTCAAAAGCTATCGCTTTCCACTCCCATAGTCCTGCCTTCCTCCCGATAGATTTCTATAGCCATCATACAGCTTATTCAAGGCTTGATTTAGGCTGCAGCTACATATTATGTGTGTTGGAGGATCCAAATGAAGACAGAAAGGTGAAAAGCCACCCCAGATGCCTTCAGAATGAGAAAAAAAGTATGTGGGGGTCTGCAATGATTTATTGTCAGTGCAAAATGATCCTCATCAAAGTATCTGGGAAATCATTCAACACTTGGAGAAATTACTCCTTTGAACATGAGTATCCTGAAATCCCCAGTCTGCACGGCCCAGGAGAGCCACAGATTCAAGACCATGCCTTGAGGTTCTCCACCTCTGTGTCAATCTAACCCTGCTGTCCTCAGGTGCTCTTCCGAGGAACCAATGATGACGAAATGCTGCTAATATGCTTTATTTCTCAATATGGAAGTGAGGGAGGGGTACTAGCTTGTGCTATAATAATTTTTTTTTGTCGTGTCAGGAACGACTTGAAAAACTGCAACTTGCTTCTGATGTGAGAGAATTGGCCGTCTGCAAGGACGTAGTCCAGGGGATGCCCAGATATTTTCTGATGTTTTATCATCCTTGCAGGAAGCTTTTCTCATGTCCCCGCATGAGGAGCTGGAGCTGATAGAGGGAGCTCATCCACGCTCTCCCTGGATTTGAACCTGCGACCTGTTGGTCTTCAGTCCTGCCGGCACAAGGGTTTAACCCACTGTGCCACAGGGGGTTCCTGCTATAACAACAACAACAACAACAATAGTGTGGTTTTCTGGCATTGTATATTTCTGCTGCTTCTGTGATTGTTCTTTTGTATTTTGATTCTGTAGCCCACTTGTCGATGGATGTCCAGAATCAGCAGCATCCACCCCGGTCCTTTTTATCCTGGGTGTCTATCAAGCCAGTATAGACTTAGTTTTGGTTTGTTTCTCCATAGTGCTAATGGGTTAGGTGCTCTTAGTTCCACAGCAGACAAAGAGTCAGTACAAGAAAACTGCACTCCAAACCAGAGCTGACAACTGGCACAACAAAGCATTGCATGGGCAGTTCCTTGACAAAATTGAAGGAAAAGTTGATAAGGAGAAGACCTGGTTATGGCTCACAAATGGAACCCTGAAGAAGGAGACAGAAGGCCTGATTCTTGCAGCCCAGAACAAATGCCATTAAGGCCAGGATTGAAAAATCAGCTGATGACCCAAAATTCAGACTGTGCAAAGAAGCTGATGAAACCATGGATCATCTCTTCAGCTGCTGCAATAAAATCGCACAGACAGACTACAAACAGAGGCACAACTCTGTGGCCGAAATGATTCATTGGAGCTTATGTCACCAGTACCACCTGCCAGCAGTGAAGCATTGGTGGGATCATAAACCCACAAAGGTCGTGGAAAATGAACATGCAAAAATACTGTGGGACTTTCGAATCCAGACTGACAAAGTTTTGGAACACAATACGCCAGACATCACGATTGTGGAAAAGAAAAAAGTCTGGATTATTGATGTCGCCATACCAGGTGACAGCGCAGATTCCATCAGCGCTGCCTTCGGAAAATCCTGAAAATCTCTTGGGAAGACAAGCGGACAAACGTCAGTGTGCTGGAAGAAGCAAAGACCACCAACATTGAAGCGATGGTCCTCCGCCATCAACACCGCTGGACCGGCCACATTGTCTGGATGCCTGACCACTGTCTCCTAAAGCAGTTGCTCTACTCCGAACTCAAGAACGGAAAACGGAATGTTGGTGGACAGGAAAAGAGATTTAAAGATGGGCTCAAAGCCAACCTTAAAATCTCTGGCATAGACACTGAGAACTGGGAAGCCCTGGCCCTTGAGCGCTCCAGCTGGAGGTCAGCTGTGACCAGCAGTGCTGCAGAATTTGAAGAGGCACGAATGGAGGGTGAAAGAGAGAAACGTGCCAAGAGGAAGGCGCGTCAAGCCAACCCCAACTGAGGCCGCCTTCCACCTGGATGTTGTTTAAATGTTATTTATTGTTGCATTGAATTCTTGCTGTTTGCCATTCTGAGTCCCTCCACGGAGGTGAGAAGAACGGGGTATAAAAGTTCTAAGTAAATAATAATAAAATAAATAAGAAATAAATAAGAAATGGAGATACATTTTAAAGTGAAAAGTCCATCCATTCCTATAACAAGCTTTCTTTTGCCTTGGTAAGTAATTTAGCTATTGTATTCTTCATAGCCTTGCCTTAATCTGTATAGTACCGTGATGGTGAACCTATGCTATTTTTGATGACACGCGGCCACATGCGGCTGCATACAGAGAAGTACACCTTATAAGAGCCAATCTAATCCCATCCTTAAATTTGTAAAGGCTCTACAAATTTAACATCTGCATGTTTGAGCATTGTTCACTCCATAACTCAGCATGGAATATACATTTTTCTTATTTAAACTATAAATATTGCAAAATTATGTTGTTTTTTTCTCGAAGTTGACACCCCACCCAAGTTATGCTCAGGTTTTTGGCAAATTTTGACACACCAAGCTCAAAAGGTTGCCCATCACTAGTATAGTATGTATTGTATGTAGCCTAGAAAATTGTTTTGATATGTATAGTGAAAAATAATATACACTTTAAACTTTAAAAATTAAATTCCAACTGTCAAATATAGTCAAATGTCATTAAATAGACTGTTCTACAACATGACCAATAACAACGCACACTCACATTTCATTCCGCTATCAAAAACTGTTAAATATGAATGATTTTGACAGACAGTGGCCAAATATTATCTAATATTGGGCAGCGAAGAATTTTCAGCAAACCTGAAACAAATGCATGAGCTACGAATGTAATCAAACAATATATCAGCTGCCCAAGAACAACTGCCGAGGATCAAATGCGAAATATTAATTATAGGTATATCAAACTTATTGTAAATATTCAGCAGATATTTCCTTCTTAGGGAGAATGAACATTCAACATCAATATTGACAGAGGGGAAAAATGTGGGGATCAAATTCACTTTGGCTCTTGTCTGCAGCAAGAATATACTGGCAACTGTTACTATACAGGAAGCGGTCCGGAAACAGGCATGTAACCACATGACAAACTGTTCAGATGTGAAAGTCGACACATGGACACCACATGTTGATCTGATCACATGGTCTTCATCCTGGGGCTATTACTTTGGTGGCGAAGAAAATGAAGTACACGACTGGAGGAGACATCTCCGGTGGCACCCTTCATGTGCACGAACCATCACAAAGTTGCCGATTCTTGTGCAGGAAATTGAACCTGAATCACTGACTGGAGAGTTTTGGAATATGATGGGAATTAGGGATACAGATATTTTGTAGAGTCTCTGCGTCTGTCAAATGACTCCAGAAATACTTCTCAACCATTGCACAAGTAACAAATCAAACCGTAAAATCACAAGCAAATGCCATTCATTAAGACTACCTTGAGGCCATTTCATTACAGTGTTGGAGGGATGGAAGTGTTTGGAAGTATGGAAGCGAAATAGTTCTCTTTATATTGCTATTCTGTTGTTCAGCATGGAACAATGAACTTACATCAAGTCTGGCTCAACCCATTCATTCCTATGGGAAGCTTACAACATTATACTAAGTGGTATGGAATAGGGCTGGGCGGTTTCGTTTCGTTAATTCGTAATTCGTTAATAATTCGTTAATTTTTTTAATTACAAAACGATAACGAACCATTCTGGAGCAATTTTTTTAAAAAACGAATTTTTAAACACGTTTTGTAAATGCTTCGTATTTCGTTATTGTATTCGTTTCGTTATTGTTCTGAGGTCGTTTCGTTATTATTTCCGCATGTCTGGGGCAAGTTTTTTGTTTAATTAGTAAAAAAAAATTATAATATCACACCAACAGTCAACAACAGAGGGAGAGGGAAGCTTCAGAAGTTTTTGGAGGTTTTTTAGCATATTTCGCGGTCGCGTCCGCCATTAACGAATCGATTCGTTATTGTTTCGGAAATCGATTCGTTAATGTTTTGTAATTTTTTTCACATTTACGAAATTTCGTAAATATTGAACTTTTAAAAAGGAAAATTTTGTAATTATTTTAAATAACAAAACGCAAAAACCCCCAAAAAACGAATCAATTTTAGAAACAAATTTTTCTGTTGTTACCCAGGCCTAGTATGGAACTAGAAGCATCTTTTGTTTGCGGGAAAGGATCTCCCACCTGAACATTAGGAAGAACTTCTTGACTGTAAGAGCTGCTCAACAATGGGATTCACTGCCTCGGAATCTGGTGGAAGCTCCTTCCTTGGAGGCTTTGAAACACAGGATGGATGGCCATCTCTCAGGGGTGCTTTGATTGTGTTTTTCCTACATGGCAAAAGGGGGTTAGATTGGGTGACCCTTGGAGTCTCTTTCAACTCTGTGATTCTATAATTTCCAGATTAACAGAAACTGCAAGTTATCACTCTGCCATAGGGTAGCCTCTTGTTCCCAAACGTTTTTTGACTAGGGATCACTTTGACCCAGGAACTCTTGACCAGGTACCACTTTGACCAGGGACCACTTGACCAGAAACCACTTTGACCAGGGACCACTCTCCAACATGAGTACCAAAAGGGTTATGAATCAGTTTTTGGTCAACTTTAGATTCGGTTTGGTTATTTGGGGTGCTGATTCAGAAAATTGCATTGGATAAGCACACCAGCTCTAGTTTCTGATACAGAACATATGCCACCCAGTAGTCGCCATCTGCTCGCTCACAGAAAACCATATTTAATAATCTAGAGCTGATGTGGTCTATCCAAGGGGTCGGGGCTGGGAAGGAGTGGCAGGAGGTGCAAAAGGAGCAGAAATAAAATAAAATAAAATAAAGAGGAAGGAGGCTCGTGGGCCAGATTTTTGTCCTTGCGGCTCACTGGTGGTCTGCAGCCCACGGGTTGGGAACCACTGATCTAAGCCGAGCCAATTGGAAACAAATGCCCCATTTGTTTTGTATACAATATGGAGAAAAGTGGGCCGAAGGTGGGGACATTTCCAGGGTCCTTTCTCCAGACACTTCTGCTTGAGCAATGGGAGCAAGGAAGGGAACTATTTTTTCTTCCTCATCACAATGAATGGAAGGAATGTCCAAAGTCTGGCCAACCACAGTTGCCACAATGGTGGCAGGCTCCAAGGAGTACAACTGTGGCCAAAGAGGTTCCTTCAAGCACCGTTCCAATATGTTTGTTCATTTCATTGACTGTTCTGAGAATGCTTTTTTTCTAATCAAAGTGTGGTTGTTTATATCCAAAGTATTTCTTGCTTAAGTTTTAATAATACTGAATTTTACTTGGTTTTTAACTATACAAGAGCTACTTTATACAGTATTTTATGTAGTATTTTAAGGGTTCACCTCACCATTGATTTATGTAGCATTTTAATGGTTTGAATAGTATTTAAATGGTGTTTTTCCTATTATATTTATCTGCATGACAGCTCCAAGAAAAAAGCAGGGAACAAAATCAACCTTTGTACAAAGCTCAAAAGATAGAACATAGAATTCCGGTTTCGAATCGAACTTCACTCCAAGGTTTTTTTTGTGTGTGTTTGTGTATTGCTACCCAGTATTTTTTGATTATTTTACAACATAATAAATTGGAATTTAAGTGAAAACAAAGAGAAGTTGTTCCTTTATATATCAGCTGCAGCAAGAACGACAATTGCCCAAAGATGGAAAGAAAAAGACCCTCCACAGATTGATGATTGGATAAATAAAATTCTAGACTATATGAGTATGGACAATTTATCATATTACATTGGCAACAAAAAGAGCAAACAGACGAACTGGGAGCCTTTGAAAAGGTTCATGCAGGAAGATATGCAAAGGACTCACCAACTGATACAGAGAAACCTTACAAAGGCATTCGACACAGTGAATCGCAGTGCTCTCTGGACCATCCTCCAAAAAATTGGGTGTCCTGACAAATTTGTGAGCATCCTGTATCTCCTCCTCTACGATGACATGATGGCAACAGTCTTGGACAGCAATGGCTCCCAAAGTGACCCATTTCAGGTGGAATCAAGTGTCAAATAGGGATGTGTTATTGCCCCAACCCTTATTTTCCATCTTTATTGCTATGATATTTTGTTGATGGAAAGCTTCCCACCAGAATGGAAATCATATATTGAACAGATGGCAAGCTCAGCAGACTGAAAGCTAAAAACCAAGGACGCAACAACATCTGTTATAGAACTCCAATATGCTGATGATAATGTAGTCTGTGTGCATTCAGAAGAAGTTCAACAAGCCATTCTAAACACCTTCGTGGAACGGTTCTGGCCCAACCTACCTATCCGAACGTATCTCGGCCTATCAGCCCACCAGGACCCTAAGATCTTCTGGGGAGGCCCTGCTCTCTATCCCGCCTGCTTCACAGGTGCGGCTGGTGGGGACGAGAGAAAGGGCCTTTTCTGTGGTGGCCCCTCGGCTTTGGAACGCCCTTCCCATGGAGGTAAGATCAGCCCCCTCGCTGATGGTGTTTCGAAAAAGACTGAAGACCTGGATGTTCAAACAGGCATTTGGCTAATTCGGTACAATGAACTGATGACTAAAGGATTGGTAATATGGACGATGAAATTGGATTATGATTTTAGTTAAGAGATGCACTGGATTATTATCGACGGGCCAATATTGTCTACTGTTGTATGTTGTTTTTTATGGTTTTAAACTGAATATTGTTGTTGTTGTACTGTTGTAAACCGCGTTGAGTCGCCAATTTAGGCTGAGAAACGGCGGTATACAAGCACAGTAATAAATAAATAAATAAATAAACCATACGAGAAGCTCAGCCTCTCATTGAACATCGAGAAAACCAAAGTGCCCTTCCAACAGGCACCAGCCAATCCCTCTGCAATGCCAGAAATACAACATTAGAAAATGTTGACAATTTCCACTACCTTAGCAGCCACCTCTCCATGAAAGTATCCTACCTATGTACTCACGTATCCTACGTATCCACCTACATATCCACTGCCAAGACATTACACTTGGAAGGGCATCATACTCAGATAATGAGGGATCACCTAAGTAATAAGTAAATAATCTGGTTTTTATATAATTATTTGTTTGTCCTGTATGTGAAAGACCTATGTGAAAGACCTGTATGTGAAACTACTACTACCTTCGTTTTATTTGGCGGATTTGTTCAACCACTGAACCTATGCATATCACTGTACTTTCTGGTCTTGTGTTTGCGGAGACCAGAAAATATGAGAACCCTGCATCATCAGAGATGCATATTGTTTCTTCAGTAGAATAAAGGAAGATGCCTATAGTTATATCAGGAGGAGGAATCACCCAAAATCTCTAGATAAAGGGTGAAATGCTGTAAATGTTCCCCTCTCATCCCCCTTTAGAGCCTCCCAGTGGTTTGATATCTCCTATTAGCTGCACCTCTCTTTTAGACTTATACCTGCTCTTTAAACTGTAAGTTTAACTTGTTTTTTAAATCTGTTTCTTTTATAACATGGTTTTAATCTGTGTCTTTATCTGGCCTACTTGGGAACTGCGATTCCCTTTCCTTGGGCACCTGTGCCCCATTCTATGTTGTGCTGGTCATAGACCATAATAAATCTTTGATTGATTGACAGGGTGACCACCAGCTGCAGTAAATCTTGCCAACCGAAAGGTTGACAGTTTGAAGCCTGGGTCAGGGTGAGCTCCTGACCTTTAGCCCAGCTTCTTCCTACCTAGTAATTCGAAAACAAATGTAAGTAGATGAATAGTTACCGCTTAAGCGGGGAGGTGTTTAAGGCACCTGTTAGGAATTGCCAGAAAAAATGCCAGCAATTCAATCAAGGAGGAAGTTACGAACAAAGCTCTTCGACAGCACCCACAGGGTGGGAAAGCCTATCTATACCTCTATCTATATACAGCGTCTGTCTTGTCAGTGCGTAATGGCATTGAATGTTTGCCGTATATGTGTTTTATGATCCGCTCTGAGTCCCCTTCGGGGTGAGAAGGGCGGAATATAAATGTAAATAAATAAATACATATTATTCAATATTGCTCCCAGCTACCCTGTTCAGTCTAACCAATGGTGAGAAATATTGGGATCTACAGGCCAAATATCTGGATTATTGTTGGATTTTCCCCCTCCCCCAACTGAGTGATAGAGTGGGCTAGATGCAATCATACTTAATGGGGACCCTTTATATAGATTTCCTACATAATTTTCAGAACCTGTTGGGTAATTATGGGTGCCAATACACTGTAGAATTAATGAAGTTTGGCACCACTTTAACTTTCATGGCCAAATACTATGGAATTATGGAAGTTGTACTTTATATGGTTTTAATCTCTTTTATTGTTTACTAGCCATCCCCTGCCACACGTTGCTGTGGTCCACATGGGGGTTCTGTGTGGGAGGTTTGGCCCAATTCTATCGTTGGTGGGGTTCAGAATGCTTTGTGATTGTAGGTGAACTATAAATCCCAGCAACTACAACTCCCTAATGTCAAGATTCTATTTTCCCCAGACTCCACCAGTGTTCACATTTGGGCATATTGAGTATTCGTGTAGAGTTTGGTCCAGATCCATCCTTGTTTGAGTCCACAGTGATCTTTGGATGTAGGTGAACTACAACTCCAAAACCAAAGGACACTGTCCACCAAACCCTTCCAGTATTTTCTGTTGGTCATGGCAGAACTGTGTGCCAAGTTTGGTTCAATTGCATCATTGGTGGGGTTCAGAATGCTCTTTGATTGTAGGTGAATCCCAGCAACTACAACTCCCAAATGACAAAATCAATTTTTGAGTGAAGGACATACATTGGGTTGTTAGGTGTCTTGTGTCCAAATTTGGTGTCAATTTGTCCAGTGGTTTTTGAGTTCTGTTAATCCCACAAACGAACATTACATTTTTATTTATATAGATGTGTTTTAATTGCACATATGTTTTAACTGGTTTTTTTTTTAATTTGATGGGGTGTGTTTTATTGTTATGTCCATGCGGCATTGAAATTTGCCAGTGTTTGAAACCACCTTGCGTCCCCTGCGAGATGAGAGAGGTGGGGTAAAAACGAATTAAACAAATATATAGTAGCTTGGTGAGGCTCTAGCACCCTTTGACAAAGAAGGCTAAAGACCTTCTAAAACTGCAGTTCCTGTGATTTAATAGTTTTGAACCATGGCAGTGAAAGTGTTGTCAAACTGCCTCAATTCTCTAGTTTAGATGCACCTATGTTACTGTAACTATGCCTGCACTGGGAGTGATAATAGAAGGAAAAAGCCTGTGGGCACAGTGGCAATAAGAGAAGCCAGACAAAGTTGTCATTGCCAAGATGGAATGTCTGCCAGCTCTGGTCAACCCACTTTTCCACTTGGATAGTTAGTGGCAGATGTGAATGACCAAGCCAGCCTTCCTCAAACCCCTAGATGTTAGACGGGATTACATTAAAAAGAGGACTGAATGAACTCCTGCACCATCCCTAGTTTGAAGGAATTAAGTATCAAATACATTGAAGCAAACAAAAGTGTCTTAATGTATTAACAGAAATGCTCAAACCTTGGCATCCCCTTGATCTCAAGGGAAAGACTGTACAACATGGTCCATGTTACATTGGAATAAACCAGCAGGTCTCTATCATACTTGCACTATGAGGAATTACTAAAATTAACAATGTTTTCAAGAACTAGCCCCTGGAAAGGAAGGAAGGAAGGAAGAAAGAAAGAAAGAAAGAAAGAAAGAAAGAAAGAAAGAAAGAAGAAAGGCTAAGAAACTTAACATCTCATCGTCGGTGAGATTAAGTGAGCCCCCACCTTAGAAAGCTTTAAGAAAAATCTCAAAACCTAGCTCTTCCGTTGCGCTTTTGGTGATTAACCATACAATCTGATATTGTTGCCACGCCGCAACATTTGCCCTTAGAGCAGGGGTCCTCAAACTTTTTGAACAGAGGGCCTGGTCACAGTCCCTCAAACTGTTGGAGGGCCGGATTATAATTTGAAAAAAAAAATGAATGAATTCCTATGCATGATGCACATATCTTATTTGTAATGCAAAAAACACTTTAAATAATACAATAATTAAAATGAAGAACAATTTAAACAAATATAAACTTAGCAGTTTATAATAAATATAAACCTAGCAGTTTGAAAACATGCAAATGTGAGTAGATCAATAGATACCGCTCCGGCGGGAAGGTAACGGCGCTCCATGAAGTCATGCCGGCCATATGACCTTGGAGGTGACTAGGGACAACACTGGCTCTTCTGCTTAGAAATGGAGATGAGCACCATCCCCCAGTCAGACATGACTGGAATTAAGGTCAGGGGACAACATTTGGGCCCACGGAGACGGCCAGCAAAGCGGGCCCAAGCCCCTTTGCTGGCCGCCTCCCTCCCGTTCCCCAGCCTCCTGGATGCAGCGAGGCAGCATCCAGGAGGCTGGGGAAAGGAGCTGGGCCCACGGAGACGGCCGGCTTTGCTCGCCGCCTCCCCCCCTTCGCCCACCACCTCCCTCCCCCTTCGCCCTCCTCTCACCCTCCCCGCGGGCCGGATAAATGCCCTCGGGGGCCGGATCTGGCCCGTGGGCTGTAGTTTGGGGACCCCTGCCTTAGAGTATACCTCCTCCTCTCCTGTACGAAGACCTTTCTTGACCTCACATCCGAAGAGTCTCTCCTTCACAAATAATTTGCTCCATCTCTATCTCACCCAGTGATTTTAGTTTTTAGCTTTAGTATTTTACTCTGTACATGCGGCCCGCTCACTGTCATTGTCACAATCACTGTGTTATGATTGATTTTAATTTTATATTGTTTGCTGTATTTTCATGTTTTATGTAATTTATCTTGTTATTGTGTATGATTTGATTTCCTTTATTGTATTGCGTTGTTGGGCTTGGCCTCATGTGAGCCGCCCCTAGTCCCCATTGGGGATATGGTGGCAGGGTATAAATAAAGATGATGATGATTATTTTTTATTATTATTATTAGCCTTTAGCAATAAACAATAACTCAATAACTTGATTTTTTTGGGTTAAGTTATTTCTGGGGTTAATTAAATTCATGCTAAAGTATCAATTTAAAGAAATCACTTTAACTAAATGGCTCCTTCACCATAATTGATAATTTAATTTATTTTAATTAATTCGTATTTCTAGCCTTGTGGTTATAAATGGAAATACTCGAGTTGTATGAGACAAATCTGAAAATGATGAGAGAAGATCATTTAAAGGAGAATCTGGTTAAGATGATCTATAGATGGTACATGACCCCTCAAAAACTAAGCGTAATGTACAGAAATTCCCAGAACAAATGTTGGAAATGTAATATGCAGGTCGGAACATTCTTCCACGCCTGGTGGACATGCCCCAAGGTGAAGATCTTTTGGAAGATGGTACAGGAGACATGTGAGAAGATATTGAAAACAAAGATTCAGCTAAAACCAGAATACTTTCTATTAGGACTAGCAGATGAAGAATTGGAAAGGGACCGAAATAATGACATCTTATTTACATACCTCTCTACTGCAGCGAGAATGGTAATAGCAAAAAAATTGAAACAAAGTGAACTCGCAACGAAAGAAGAATGGCTAAATAAAATTCAAGAAATTAAAGGCGCAGATAAACTAACATTCGCCCTAAAAGAATCTCATGGTAGACTGATTGTAAAGACAAATTGGAAAATGGTGGACGATTACTTCGCCGAAGAAAACAGACTGAAAAATTAATAAAAAGAAAGGAATAGTATGACACAGGAAAGCAGTATAGAAGAGAAAGAAATTAGAAGAAAGGAAACATCAAGATTACGATAGAAGTGGAAAGGGAAGAACCTATTAAAGGCAAAATGGAACAGACTGGCAGTGGATAAGTGGAGAAGATTGGAAGTTAACATTTTGTTCATTTTCATGGTTTCCTCCTTTCTGTTGCGATTGTCCACATGCTTGTGTATTTCAGTGGCTTCTCTGTGTAGTCTGTCATGGTGGTTGTGAGAGTGGTCCAGCATTTTTGTGTTCTCAAATAAAATGCTGTGTCCAGGTTGGTTCATTGGGTGCTCTGCTATGGCTGATTTCTCTGGTTGAAGTAGTTTGCAGTGCTTTTCATGTTCCTTGATTCGTGTTTGGGCAATGCTGCGTTTGGTGGTCCTTATGTAGACTTGTCCACAGCTGGCTACCAGTATTAAAAAACTCTAAAATTACAACAGCAGAACAACAGGGAGGAAACAAACAAGGACATCTAATCACCTCTCAACAAAAGTTTGCTCCAGGCACTGTCAGGCCATTATATGCTAATCAAGGTGGTCAGTTGAAACATTCACACCTAGCTCCAGCAGACAAGAGTCCTTTGTCCCACCCTGGCCATTCCACAGATATATAAACCCCTTTTTTCCTAGTTCCAACACACCTCACTACCTCTGAGGATGCTTGCCATAGATGCAGGCGAAATGTCAGGAGATAATGCCTCTAGACCCATGATGGCGAACCTATGACACGCATGTCAACACTGACACACGTAGGCATTTTCGATGACACACGGCCACATGTGGCAGCATACAGGGAAGCATGGGGCCTCATGCCAAGAAGGATGTTTCATCCTCGGCTCCCACATGGCTAGGTGCAGTAGCCAAGGGTGAAACATTTGCTGTAGTGTAGTGTAGACACTCTGTGCCAGAGGTCTGCAGACCAAAATAACAGAACTCCGGCACAGAGCATCTAGTTCTGGGACTTCCGGTTAGGCTGTTACGGGATCTTTAAACTAACTTCCAGCCAGCGGAGTAGGGAACAGAGGAATGCCATGGGGGACGCATCTCTGGGTACCCTGTGATTGCCATTGCCAGCAACTACATAACAACAGCAACCATCATCCAATCTACTGTCCTGGGGTATCAAGGATTTCTAATTGATCATAATTACTGAAATAAGTGGGGGACGGGGGGGGGGGGGCTGGGAGAGGCGAGGGCCTGTGCTATGGGTGCCATTTCCCGCCATTAGAAATAGCGGGAGCCATCTTAATTTGCACTAAGCAGGTAAGTTAAATAATTAGTTTTTGGTTTATTAAATATAGTTATATATTACAATTATATAATAATAATTGTAAATAAATAATATAATAATTATATTAATTATTTTTTGTTATTTAAACTATAAATATAACAAAAATTAAGGGTTTTTCTTAAAGTGACACCCCACCTGAGTTATGTTCAGTTTTTTTTGGCGAATTTTGACACACCAAGCTCAAATGGTTGCCCATCACTGCTCTAGACCATGGCCATATAGCCCAAAAAAACCTACAACAACCCAGTGATTCTGGCCATGAAAGCCTTCGACAATTTATTGGTATCTATTTTTATTTTGAAGTTTGCCAGGAGCTGCTGTATTTCCCACTCTCGGCTTATACTCGAGTCAATCCGTTTTCCCAGGTTTTTTTGTGGTAAAATTAGGTACCTCGGCTTATATTTGGGTTGGCTTATACTCAAGTATATATGGTATTTATATGACAACGGCAGACAGAATAATATATGCTAGAACATGGGGAATGAAAGAAATACCTGGTTACGAAAAGTTATGGATATGATGAATATGGGCAAACTGACCCACTTAGTAACAAAGATCCAAAGCAATTAAAGTAAAACAACAGATTCAAAGAGTATATGTTAAAGAATAAAGAGAACTTGATAATCTGGCATAAAATATCCAGAAGAACAATTATCTCATACTAAGCTAGAATGAAGAGGAGCAGCAACTACAGAGAAACAAATTCTAGGAAAACTATAAACCATAATGATGATAATTGGAAGTACAATAATTTTTCCCTTCCCCCTGCTTCTACTTTCCCACTTTCTCTCCACCACCCGCCTCCCCACAATGTCCCAGACCTTTCCCATATACCAGTGGTTCTCTACCTGTGGGTCCCAGATGCTTTGGCCTTCAACTCCCAGAAATCCTAACAGCTGGTAAACTGGTTTAAACTGGTTTTCAATCTCTTCCACTTTCCCTTCCTCTTTTTATCATTATTTATGGAAAATATTTCAATAAAAATGATTTTTAAAAAATAAGAACTGCCATTTGGAGCACTGATGTTGATGTGAAACCAAAGCATGTTGCCATGAGATGACCTTCCACATCTGTTTAGAAGTCTAAAATGACAGCACTTCCTAATTCTGATTAATTTGTTTCAGTCACACAAATAGTTGGGACTCGACAAGTTTCCCAAGTACAAATTAACTTGGGGAAATTTGAACGTGACTTGAGCCTAGACATAAAATTTGCATCTCTGTCTTCCTCTTCATTTATACATTCTACCAAGTTTAGAGTTGATGGTATGTTCAGAAATAACCATACAACCCAGCTGTCTTGGGACTATAGCATGTCATGAGGTTTCCACAAACCAGTCTAGCCTCTTCTGAATGTACAAGGGTTCCCCTTTCGGAAGATGTGGTACGGTCCCACCCTAAAGGCTCTTAATTTTGTTGGCTAGGCTGTATGTAACCTAAGGAAGGAGTTGCTACACTACACAGAAAAATGTTATGTGAATTATAGGGGGATGCAATGCATCCTATATTTCAACACAAAGAGTTGGCAAAATGCTACCTCCTGGCCAGATAAATTTTTTTTGTTGTGTCAGGAGCAACTTGAGAAACTGCAAATCGCTTCTGGTGTGAGAGAATTGGCCGTCTGCAAGGACGTTGCCCAGGGTACGCCAGGATGATTTGATGTTTTTATCATCATTTTGAGAGGCTTCTCTCATGTCCCCGCATGAGGAGCTGGAGCTGTTAGAGGGAGCTCATCCGCCTCTCCCTGGATTTGAACCTGTGACCTGTCGGTCTTCAGTCCTGCCGGCACAGGGGTTTAACCCACTGCGCCACTGGGGGCTCCATGGCCAGATAATGTGAGCCCCATTATCCAATATTTGTTTATCCATGAATGCAATTCTTCAGCCCCTTCTACACTGCCATATAATCCAGATTATCAAAGCAGATAATCCACATTATTTGCTTTGAACTGGATTATATAAGTCTAAAGTAAAGGTAAAGGTTTCCCCTTATATTAAGTCTAGTCGTGTCTGACTTTGGAGGGTGGTGCTTATCTCCATTTCTAGGCCAAAGACCCCTTCAAGGTCATGTGGCCGGCATGACTGCATGGAGTGCTGTTACCTACTTGCAGAAGCTGTATCTATTGATCCACTCACATTTGCATGTTTTCAAACTGCTACATTGGCAGAAGCTGGGCCTAACAGTGGGAGCTCACCCTGCTCCTTGAATTTGAACCGCCAAGTTTTCAGTCAGCAAGTTCAGCAGCTCAGTGGTTTAACCTGCTGTGCCACCAGGGGGGCCTTATATGAGTTTACGTTGCCATATAATCCAGTTCAAAGCAGATAATCCAGATTTTATATTGGGGCTGAAATTTGGGGGCACATCAATTTGGCAAAAATCGAAACCTTCCAAGTTAAGCAGCTTTGCACCTTCCTGGGCCTTTCCAGAACAACGCTGACAGCGGCAGTAAGGACTGAGCTAGGAATACTCCCAGTAAAAGCTCAAATCTTAATGAGACAGTTAAATTACTGGTCAAAAGTAAACTCTATGGATCCCAGTAGACTTCCTCGCCTATGTCTAGAGGATCAAGTCCAGCATGACCAGAAGTCATCGTGAATGGAGGCTCTGAATAATGAGCTGGCTGGATTCGGTCTGCCTTTGCAATTTCTGGGTGTTTTGGGTCCGGGGGCAGGGCAAGTGCTCAAGCGGCGCATTAGGGATGTCTATGCACAGCTGGACCTAGAGAGCATAGGTAGGTCTTCAGCCACAAGGTTTTTAGCTTCCCACAAAAGGAATATTCATTTAGAGCACTACCTAACTATTCCACTTCCTCTACCCTTAAGAAGAATATATACTAGGGCTAGGTTTGAACAACTCGGTACTATGGTGCAAACCGGGCACTACTGTAACATCCCAAGAAGTGAGAGATTCTGCGTCTGGGGAGAACAAACAGTGGAAGACATTGAACATTTCTTAATTGACTGTCCAGCATATACTGAACTGCGAGACAGATATTTACATCCAATATTATCCAACTGCAGGTCCCCCAACAGAAATGATATTCTGACATCGCTCTTGCAAGGGCAGGAAAGATCCAGCATAATCAGAGTAAGCCTTTTTATTCTGAAAGCTATTAAGAAAAGGGCAGATTTCCTGAAAGAAGAACCAGGAAAATAAGATTCTGACTATAAATAGGTCAGCTGCTGTCGTCACCTTTTTGCCTTGTTTTTTACTCGTGTTCTGTATTCTTATGTTGTGTATTGAGGCCTTGGCCTTTGTAAGCCGCATTGAGTCCTTCGGGAGATGCTAGCGGGGTACAAATAATAATAATAATAATAATAATAATAATAATAATAATAATTTAAAATGGTCATATGACTGATCAAATAAATAAATATTATTATTATATGGCAATGTAGAAGGGGTGTTTGTGGTGCCATCAGGCGTATCCAACTCCTCCCACTGAGTTTGCCCTCACAATATATCAACACTGGGGTCCCATCTGCACTGCCATATAATGCAGTTTGAAAGTGCATTATATGGTCAGTATCGATTCAGATAATGCAGTTTAATGTAGTTAAATGATTTCATATGAATATATGCATTATATAAACTGCATTATATGGCAACGTAGATCCAGCGAGAGTTGTATCAGGTAGTTGATGATATAGTTCTAGAAAATGGCTCTGAACAACAGGCAAAAATTCAAGTCAAACGTCTGAGTTGGGAGATCAAGACTGGAATCTGACTCAGGACATATTATAATTAATTTCTTATGAAAGGTTTCTCTGTGATTAGAAATATTCATTGCAATCACTTACTTATATGGGCGAAAGCAATAGGGTATATTTGAACCGGGATCTTATATCTATAGGATACATAATCTCTCCTAGCCCCTGGTAATTCCAGTGCCAGAGAACCAAGTCTGTTTCCATTTGCTCAATCTTTTGCCATGTTTGGTTATGCTATAGTGGGACACAAATGTTGGCAACTGCCTTTCAGAGATAGATCTCATTCCGACTTTCCTAGGGATAGGCAACATTGTTGTCTTTCTGTATCATGTAATTATGCATATGTTCACACTTAAATCTTTTTCCTTTTTTCAGGACTGGGTTGCAACAGTATATTTCTAAAATAAACTCCACATGACACTATGTAGTTAAGTGTACATTTAAATCCGCAGTTCTGTACATAAACTAGAGCAGACATGAGCAAACTTTGGTCCTCCAGGAGACTTCAACTTCCACAATTCCTAATTGTGGGACTTGAAGTCCAAAACACCTGGAGGGCCAAATTTTGCCCATGTCTGCACTAGAGTCTCGCTTATCCACCATAAATGGTCCAGGCAGAAGGTTGGATAAGCAAAAATGTTGGCTTATTTATTTATTTCGTATCAAAAGCTTTGCATAAATTAGTATAAAACTGATAAAAATAGAAGGTGTGTATCTTTTGATCAAAAATGGGCAACAGCAACGGCATTGTCTGCAGCCTCCAACAATTCCTCTTCTGTACATGAGGCAAGCATACAGATGCAGAGTTCTCTGTTCTGCTCCAAAGTCACACAATGGGATTCTTTTAGGTAGTGCCATTTTGCCAGGTTGTCTTTTGATCTGCCTATTCCACTTCTGAGTTTATTCAGCGACTTCCAGGTTGTCCATTCTTGGTTTGTCCCTGGAGGAAGACCCTCGCGGGGGGCCATCCAGTTGGGATTTCCTGATTTCACAGTGTTCAACCTTATTTCTCTCACATTTAGTAGCAACTTCCCATCGCACATCGGGGAGGGGGGCAAAGCCAGCTAGCTTGTAGAGTTTATCAACAGGTGTAGGTTTAAGACACCCTGTGATTATTCTGCATGTTTCATTCAATGCTATGTTCACCTGCTTTGCATGGGCAGACCTATGTCAAACAGGGCAGGCATATTCAACAGTTGAGTAAGACAAGGCCAGGGCTGATGATCTTATTAATTTTGTGTCTGCACCCATGTGCTGCCTGTAAGTTTCCGCAGGATGTTATTGCGTGCAGCTACTCTGTGCTTGGTGTTCATGCAGTGTTTCCTATATGCTAGTGTTCGATGTTGGCTAATAAGGAGGGATTAAGGAAAAGCCTATTTAACACCAAATTATGTTACAAATTTTACAAATTAAGCACCAAAACATCATGTTTTGCAACAAATCGACAGAAAAAGCAGTTCAATACCCGGTAACGTTATGTAGTAATTACTGTATTTACGAATTTAGCACCAAAACATTGCAATGTATTGAAACCGCTGTGGATCCAAGTAGAAGGCAGGCTGTGTTGGATAAGACAGAACGTTGGATGAGCAAAGATTGGATAAGTGAGACTTTACTGTATTTTCTTTTATGACCTAGTGTACTTTTCAGAATTCATGAGAGGGAAGACTGTGACCAAATACTCACAGTCCTAATCAGAGGCGGCCCTAGATAATTTTCAATGGTAAGCAAACATTATTTTGGTGCCCCCCCCCCCCCCCACAACCAATCACTGATATATATATTTTCTGTTCGTCGTGGGAGTTCTGTGTGCCATATTTGGTTCAATTCCATCATTGGTGGAGTTCAGAATGCTCTTTGATTGTAGGTGAACTATACATCTCAGTAACTACACCTCGCATATGTCAAGGTCTATTTTACCCCAAGAGCGCCTCAAGAGCGCCCCTGAGCAAAATCAACTATACTGCAAATGCTTACTTTGCGTAATGGGTTGAGCCGCCTCTGGTCCTAATGCTACTTGTGGATGGCAATCTTCAAGGCTCCTAGGGCTGCTCTCCCTTATTTTATCTCACACAAGGCTTAGCTAAACAGCCTTCCAACACTTCCAAAAACAAGGCTGACAACTCCTTAGATTGCAATTTATCCGTCATCAATGTCAACACATGACTACTCCAGGTACAATTGTATGGACTGTTCCTTTGGTTGGAATTGTAGTCAGTCCCTTTCAACCACTCCATCTTATTTTTAGTTAGCAGGATTGGGGGGGGGGATGGAATATTTTCCTGAATATTTGATATATTATAATACTGCTCCAGCATTTTCTCAGGAGCAGGTTCGTTGCCTTGAACAGCATTTCTCATCCAACTCCCAGGTTGAGAAACACTATAGTAAGGGGAAAAAATCCTCAGAATTTGGTCAGAAGAAGACCTTCAAAGAGATGCTTGACAGAGTGGACAGACTCCTTCCTCCTTATGGTTTTTGAGATCTCTCTCTCATGCACACAAACTGGGGAAGGTATGTGGCAGCCATGCCACGCAACCAGCCTTCTGTTGGTGTCTGGGGAGAATGAGTTCTTTGTGTTCCATGTCAGCTTTACAGCGAGTTGTTCCTTGGCGGCACCAGCTCCACTTTAAAACCCATTCGCCTGGCTGCAACTGAAGTTCTTGGGTGGTTCTGCTGTGGATTATAAATGCAAAGGAGCTCGGAGGCTCGACCGATTTCCTTTGTACTGGCAACTTTGCCAATTCCTGTGGAAAAAAAACTCAACCAGCTTTGCTGCTGGGCAAAATGTTCTAAAGCTACCTAGCCCCAATAAAAAAGGTGTTTAATTACAGGGTTGGGTATAATTGGGGAACAAAAGCAGCCAGTAAAACAGAGCCCTGTACAAAAGGAGCTCAGAGGAAAGAATCTTGTTTGGGGCAAGTCTGACTTTCCCGTTATTGGCATTTTGGCCTTTTTCTGTCCTCTTCTCTGGCTAATGAAGGAAAAAGCCCTCTGCTATTCAGAAAGCCCCCACTAGGTAGTTGATCCCTGAATGCAAGCGGGAGAAATCATGGAATTGGACCATGTCCTTGAATTATCACACTGCATATGCTTTGAGTTTAAAGCAGACATTTACGATGTGCCCAGCCATTATGATGTCTACCATTCAACTCCCTGGAAAAAAACAAACCTCCCCTCTTGTTTTGTGGTGTCTGGACATGGAAGCAGGCGGTAATGACTAAAGATTGTGGAATAGGTATCAAGAGGTGGTGAAAATAAGGACAAGAGAAGCTTTGCATGTGACAGCATATTGGTGTGCTCCACATGCTCTCCAATGAGTTTAGGCCTAACCTTTAATTCTTTGGGAGGTGCCAAATACTTAGAAAATTTAAACATCCCAAAATTTTGCCTTGCTTTCAGTTGGGCCAGATTTAATGCCCTCAAATCAGCCATACTAGAGGGTAGTTACAAAGGGACTGATTACGAACACAGAGTTTGCCCTTGCGAGGAGGGTAAAATCGAAACTGTAATACATGTACTTTTTATTTGCACAGTTTACACAGTGGTTCTCAACCTGGGGTCCCCAGATGTTTTTGGCCTACAACTCCCAGAAATCCCAGCCAGTTTTCCAGCTGTTCGATTTCTGGGAGTTGAAGGCCAAAAATATCTGGGGACCCCTGGTTTACAAGAACCACTGGTTTACAAGGATGATGCAACTCTACTCAACAAGTGGCCAGGAAGAACCCTAAGTAGGTACTGCACTTATTTACTGTCTGATCTTGACAGAAGGGTAACAGAACAGGTGGCCAAATTTCTCTTTGCAGTGGCAAAAAGCTGCAAGTGCTTCATTAATAACCTGCAAACGCTAAGAATGTAACAAAGAGTACTCGGGAGACTTATTATTAATTGGCAAACAGTTCCTGTTTTAGATTATGAAGACAGTCATTCAACCGATAGCGAATGGTGATACTTGTTTTCATTAATCATAAGCCAAATGTGATGTTATTAATTACTTAAATGTTGTATTTCATCATTCTACTTTCACTTGACTTAGCCGATGGTTTGTTGACCGAAATAAAGACTGACTGATACTGAAATAGTAGCTGATTATGGGAGTGAAATGTGACCAAATGGGAAATAGCTCAGTTAGTTCTTAAGCCAGCTTTGTTTTTTTGTTTTGTTTTTTTTTTTGGAATTTGACATTTTGACAAATAAAATAAAATAAAAATAAAATAAAATAAAATAAAATAAAATGTCAAATTCCACTTAAGCCAGCTTTGAATCCAATGGTATCATGGTGTGCTTCTTTGATGTTCTTAGGAGTGCAGTGGAGAGTTATATATTAGAGTTGTGCACAGAACCACAAAAGTCCCTCCCGGTACAAAAATCAGCTCAACACAAAAACAAGTGGAAGCGGATCCCATCTCCTCGCCTGCTTTACATGAGCATGTGGTGCTCCATGCCTCCTTGCCTTGGAAAGAGAGTGCATGTGTGTGTGGCATGCAGACCCAGAAAGCGCCACACCTGCCCGCAGCTGAGTGCCTCCTCTAGAGTAAGAATGCCTCCCTGACTTGGAAAGAGAATGTGTGCATGTGTGGCATGCAGGCCCAGAAGTTGTGTGCACCTGTCTGCAGCTTGCATCTCCTCTAGAGTAAGAATGAGAACTTGGTGTCCAATGACATCAGATTGGCCACTTCCCTCCTGTCTTTCAGAAGGAAACTTAAGACCTGGCTATGGGACCAAGCGTTCGACCAGTAATAACAGCAAGTAAAAGAAGTTTTTAAGACAATGAATTGATCCGGATTGGATTTTGGATACCGATTTTAATAGGGATGCTTTTAATCAATTGTTTAATTACAGTTTTTAAATATTTTAATGCATTGCTGATTGTTGATTGTTTGTATGATGTTTGGCATACTATAATGCTTTTGTGAGGCTGCCTTGAGTCCCCCCTCGGGGGTGAGAAGGGTGGGGTAGAAATATAGGAAATAAATAATGAGAGTGTGTGCGTGTGTGGTGTGCAGGCCCAGAAACTGTGTGCACCTGCCTGCAGCTGTGCATCCCCTCTAGAGTAAGAATGAGAACTTCCCTCCTTGCCTTGGAAAGAGAGAGTGTGTGTGTAGTGTGCAGGCCCAGAAACTGTGTACACCTGCTTGCAGCTGAGCGCCCCCTCTCCAACCTCCTTGCCTTGGAAAGAGAGCGTGTGCATGTGTGGTGTGCAGGCCCAGAAACTATGTGCACCTGTCTGCAGTTGAGTGCCCCTCTAGAGCCTCCTTGCTTTGGAAGAAGAGTGTGTGCAAGCGTGGCAAGCAGGCTCTGAAACTGTGTGCATCTGCCTGCAGCTGTGCACCTCCTCTAAAGTAAGAATGATAACTTGCCTTCTTGCCTTGGAAAAAGAGTCTGTGCATGTGTGGCATGCAGGCCCAGAAACTGTCTGCAGCTGAGCACCCCCTCTAGAACCTCCTTGCTTTGGAGAGTGTGCGCATGCATGGTGTGCAAGTCCAGAAAACGCACGCGCCTACCTGCTGAGCACCTTCTCTAGAGTAAGAATGAGAACTTTCCTCCTTGCCTTGGAAAGGGTGTGTGTGTGTGGCATGCAGGCCCAGGAAGTGCCCATGCCTGCCTGCAGCCAAGCACCTCTCCTCTAGAGCAGAAACAGCTAAGAAGCAGCTAAGAAGCCCCCTTAAATCGCGTGCCTGCCTGCAGCTGAGTGCCCTTTCCTCTAGAGCGGTGGTTCTCAACCTGGGGTCCCCAGATGTTTTTGGCCTACAACTCCCAGAAATCCCAGCCAGTTTACCAGCTGTTAGGATTTCTGGGAGTTGAAGGCCACAAACATCTGAGGACCCCAGGTTGAGAACCACTGCTTTAGAGTAAATCAGCTTCAATGCCTAAAATGACAGGAAGGGGAGCCTGGGGAGCTACTCTGCTGCTGAGTATGCATGCCCAGTGTGGAATACATCTCACTACGCTAAAACAGTGGATGTGGCTCTTAATGAGACATGCCGCATGTCTGCGCCCTACACCACTGGAGAAATTACACTGTTTAGCCGGTATTGCACCACCTGACATCCGCAGGGAAGTAGCAGCCAATAGCGAAAGGACCAAGGCAGAGACATCTCCAGCTCATCCTTTGTTTGGATATCAGCCAGCACGTTAACGACTTAAATCAAGAAATAGTTTTCTAAGATCTACGGAGAGACTCGCTGGAACACCTCAGCAAGCGAGAGTCCAAAAGTGGCAGGTTCAAACCCAGAACCTCAACCAATGGCTGGTACCAAATAAGAGACTCCCCGCTGGGCACACAGAAGACTGGGCAACTTGGAAGGTGCTGAACAGACTGCGCTCTGGCATCACGAGATGCAGAGCCAACCTCAAGAAATGGGGCTACAAAGTGGAATCCACAACATGCGAGTGTGGAGAAGAACAAACCACTGACCACCTGCTGCAATGCAACCTGAGCCCCGCCACATGCACTATGGAGGACCTCCTTGCAGCAACACCAGAGGCACTCCAAGTGGCCAGATACTGGTCAAAGGACATTTAATCAACTACCAAGCTTGCAAACTCTGTTTTGTCTGTTTGTTAAAAATTTGTAATACAATTGTCTGGTTGATACTGACACGATAAATAAATAAATCTTGTTGTGTTTCTAACAACAACAACAACAACAACAACAACTTTGTGGCCCAGATGATTCACTGGAACCTCTGTCACAAGTACCACCTGCCAGCAGTAAAGAATTAATGGGATCATAAACCTGCAAAGGTTGTGGAAAATGAACATGCAAACATATTGTGGGACTTTCGAATCCAGACTGACAAAGTTTTGGAACACAATACACCAAACATCACAATTGTGGAAAAGAAAAAAAGTCTGGATTATTGATGTTGCCATACCAGGTGACAGTCGCATTCAGGAAAAACAACAGAAAAAACTAAGCCGCTATCAAGACCTCAAAATCGAACACCAAAGGCTCTGGCATAAACCAGTACAGGTGGTCCCAGTGGTCATCGGCACACTGGGTACCATGCCAAAAGATCTCAGCTGGCATTTGGAAACAATAAACATCGACAAAATCACAATCTGTCAACTGCAAAAGGCCACCTTACTTGGATCTGCGCGCATCATTCGAAAATACATCACACAGTCCTAGATGCTTGGGAAGTGTTCAACTTGTGATTTTGTGATACGAAATCCAGCATATAGATCTCGTTTGCTGTGACATACTTTGCTTTGTGTCAGAATAATTAATAATAATAATAATAATAATACATCATACATCATACATCATACATCATACATCATACAGTCCTAGACGCTTGGGAAGTGTTCGACTTGTGATTTTGTGATACGAAATCCAGCATATAGATCTCGTTTGCTGTGACATACTTTGCTTTGTGTCAGAATAATAATAATAATAATAATAATAATAATAATACATCATACAGTCCTAGACGCTTGGGAAGTGTTCGACTTGTGATTTTGTGATACGAAATCCAGCATATAGATCTCGTTTGCTGTGACATACTGTGCTTTTGTGTCAGAATAATAATAATAATAATAATAATACATCATACAGTCCTAGACGCTTGGGAAGTGTTCAACTTGTGATTTTGTGATACGAAATCCAGCATATAGATCTCGTTTGTTGTGACATACTGTGCTTTTGTGTCAGTAAAATAATAATAATAATAATAATAATAATAATAATAATAATACATCATACAGTCCTAGATGCTTGGGAAGTGTTCAACTTGTGATTTTGTGATACGAAATCCAGCATATAGATCTCGTTTGCTGTGACATACTGTGCTTTTGTGTCAGTAAAATAATAATAATAATAATAATAATAATAATAATAATAATAATACATCATACAGTCCTAGACGCTTGGGAAGTGTTCAACTTGTGATTTTGTGATACGAAATCCAGCATATAGATCTCGTTTGCTGTGACATACTGTGGTTTCATGTCAGTATAATAATCCTTTATTTATATACTGACTATAGATCCCAGGGTATTATAAAAGGGAGCAAAGGCTGTTTTAGTGGTATCAAGCTTTTCTATTAGTGTAGACATGACAGTGTGGTGTAGTGGTTTGTGTGTTGTGGCTATGGAGACCAGTGTTTGCATACTGCTCTGCCACAGAAACCTATTGACCAAGTCATGCTCTCTTAGCCTCAGAGAAAGGCAAATCCCCTTCTGAACAAAACCCCATGATAGCTTGGCCTTAGGGTCACCATAAGCCAGAAATGATTTGAAGGAATGCACCAACAACAAGTGTAGATGTGCCTCTGTGTGGGTGGGGGAATTGAAGCTGTATCTAGAGTAGCAAACAAGTAGCAGACAGGTACATGCCGGGAGTCACAGATACTTCATCTACGGAAATTAAACCTAGACGAAGATGTCACAGTCCCGCAGAGATGTCATCAACTGCATCACACACACATACAAAAAAACAGAAGAGTCTCTTTCTCTGTGTGTGTCTTTCACACTCTTCTGCTCTTGCGTGAGAATCTGATAGGAAACCCTTGCTACTCAGAAGGGACCTGTCCTGTTGTGACACACGGGGTCTTTTCTGAGAACTTTTGCGCTGTTCCCATGGATGGGTTGGACGGGGGGAGCAAAACCACTTCCCCTGTCTGCGAGCCGAGCTACCTCATTTGGAAAGTGGCTGATGATGCGCGTAGACTGGAAGAGACGCTCGTTCAGTTTCCAATCTTGAGCATACAACGGGTAGGAAGGGGGCAGGCACAGAGATGAGTGGGAGAGAGGGAGGTACGTGAACAGACAGGTGTAATGGGGTGGTGGGAAAGGCAAACGAATGCTTCCTGAAGAAATGGAAAGAGTCATCTTGAAAGCAATCATCCAGGGCACTCAGGAGGCAGGAGTCATAGCTCATTGCATTCATAGGTCAGACACTATCATATCTATCTCATGTCTATACATACTGAGAGTTGGTGAAATTCACACAGGTTTCCATTGTGTTGTTACTCTGTGAGCTACCTTTGCCCCCCTTCTCATCCTGTCCTGACTGAGGCTGGATCTACACTGTCTTACAATGCAGCTTCAGAATGCCAATACACTATATTTATTTATTTATTTATTTATTTATTTATTTACTATATTGTATACCACCCCTCTCAACTCGGAGGCAACTCGAGGCGGTTTACAGTCAGCAGTCAATGCCCCCAAGCAACATAAAATACATTTAAAAACAGTACATATAATATAAACCACATAAAAGCAATAAAACAATAAAAACCATAAAGCACAAGTCCTCAGCGTCTCATCACTAAAATCATTTTTCCGTCGCATCGTCCAATAGTTCCGTGAATCTCAATTAGTCTATTACACTGCGTCTGCAAATGCCTGATCAAACAGCCAGGTTTTACTGGGTTGTTGTAGGTTTTTCCGGGCTATATGGCCATGTTCTAGAGGCATTTTCTCCTGACGTTTCACCTGCATCTATGGCAAGCATCCTCAGAGGTAGTGAGGTCTGTTGGAAGTAGGAAAATGGGTTTTTATATCTGTGGAATGACCAGGGTGGGACAAAGGACTTTTGTCTGCAGGAGCTAGGTGTGAATGTTTCAACTGACCACCTTGATTAGCATTTAATGTGCCTGGGGGGAATCTTTTGTTGCGAGTGATTTGATGTGCCTGATTGTTTACTCTCTGTTGTTTTGCTGTTGTAATTTTTGAGTTTTTTTAATACTGGTAGCCAAATTGAAATTGTTGAAATTGTCCACATGCTTGTGGATTTCAATGGCCAGGTTTTAACTCTCTTTTAAAATGTTAGGAGGAAGGGGGCTGATCTAATATCCCTAAGGAGGGCATTCCATAGCCGGGGGGCCACCACTGAGAAGGCCCTGTCAATCAAATCTGTGAAGGGGGCGGGACGGAGAGCAGGGCCTCTCCAGATGATCTTAAGCACCTAGATGGTTCATTGAACTGGGTTATGAGTCTACGCTGCCATGCAGAGGCGGCCCTAGGTAATTTTCAACGGTAAGCAAACAGTATTTTGCCCCCCCCCCAACCAATCATTGATATATATTTTCTGTTCGTCGTTGGAGTTCTGTGTGCCATATTTGGTTCAATTCCATCATTGGTGGAGTTCAGAATGCTCTTTGATTGTAGGTGAACTATACATTCCAGTAACTACACTTGCTGCACTTGCTCCCTTGCCTGGCCCGCTTTGGGTCCGGAGGCGTCCCTGAAGACCCCGGCGTGTGCACCAAAAGTCGCCTCTTCTCCTGACTTTCTCCTCAGCCATTGGGACCAAGAGAGAGAGAGACAGAGGTGGAGATGCCCACCTTTCCTGAAGGTAGGCGCAAAAACAAAGGAGGGAGCGGAGGTGGGAGATACCTCCAGTTGGAGGGGCTCTCTCTCTCTCTCTTGGTCCCAATGGTTGAAGAGAAAGTCAGGAGAAGAGGCGACTTTTGGTGTGCATGCTGGGGTCTTCAGACACGCCTCTGGTCCTGAAGCGGGCCAGTCATGGCGGCTCCGCCCCTTGGCCCACCCGCGGATTGGGGAGAGGAGAGGAGGCGGGTGGAGCGCCAGGGGATCGGGAAAGGGAGCCGGTCATGGGGAAGGGATCGAACGCGGAGAACGATTGAGCGCCGGCTCTGCTTGCACACCCGGTGGCCAGGTGGAGCAGGAACGAGAGGGGCTAGGCGAGGCTCAAGGGCTCGGCCCCTTTGGGAAGAGGATCGCCCGGCAGCGAGGCAAGAAAGCTGAGGCTCCCCCCGGACTGCTAGGGCTGTTGTGAGCTGAGAGGGCGCTCCTCAAGTGGTGGTCGAGGGGCATTTACAGAAGTGCCTCTGCACCCCTGGCAAAAAAAAAGTGTTTTGCTACCGCTTACTTCGCGTAATGGACGAGCCGCCCCTGCAGCCATGTAATCCAATTCAGTTAATCTGCATTCTGAGACTGCATTATATGGCAGTGTAGATCCAGCCTCTTTTGCTGATTCTTCTACACCAGTGGTTCTTAACCTGTACGCCACTGACCACCAGTGGGCTGCAAGGTTGAAAATCTAGTCTGCGAGTCTCCTTCCTCTTTATTTTATTTTATTTTATTTCAGCTCCTTTTGCGCCACCTGACACTCCACTATTGTAGTCCTAGACAAAGAGGCCCCTTCCACACAGTTGTATAAAATTCACATTGAACTGGCAGTGTGAATTCAGATAATCCCGTTCAAAGCAGATATTGTGGTTTATCTGCCTTGATATTTTGGGTTATATGACTGTGTGAAAGGGCCCTGAGAAGATACCTACAGTTGCCCCCAACCTATATTTGCGAGGTTTGCGTTTGCAAATTTGATTACTTGTGGATTTGATTAATACGAGGGTTGAATGAAAAGTAATGCCTCCACCTTCGTTATTTGGGTTTGGATGGGAATATTTTAATATATCAAACGCAGAAATAATCCTTCGAATGTGCTCTTTAACTACCACCAGGCCTGTAGCCGGGGGAGGGGGGGGCTTGAGGGGCTTCAGCCCCCCCCCCGAAATTCTCATGGTGGTCTGCAAGAAGGCCTTACAGGTACATTATTTCAACTGTTATGTTTATTCATAGCACCATGCTCAATATTTTCCATATGCAATGGAGGTATTGGGGTAACGATACAAAGGTTTGCTAGGGTAGACCCTCTTTCTCTCAGACTCAGCCCCCCCCCCCCCCCCCGAATCAAAATCCTGGCTACGGGCCTGACTACCACTATTCACTTTTCGACATAATCACCAGACAATTGGATACATTCCTGCCAATGATGAACAAGTTTTCTGTAGTTGACACGGAAGAAGTCGATACTCTGTTTCCACAACCCATCATGCACAGATCTTCCAATAGCCAAGCACGCAATAATGTGAACCACACGTTCTTGTGAAATACCGATTATGCTTGAAATTTCTCTCTGAGGGACACGATGATCATCCTGAATCAATCTGTCAAATCTGTCAATCTTGTGAAATTCAGTGGTTGCTGTCACAGGACGTCCAACTCTTTGTTTGTCACACAAGTCAGATGTTCCCACCTCAACATCTTTAAACTTACTCGTCCAACAATGCACAGTACTCACATCAACACAATCACCATAAACAGCTTGCATTCTCTGATGAATCTCCTTTGGGGTGACACCTTCTGCTGTCAATAATTCAATGACTGCATGTTGCTTAAGTTGCATTGACCAACCGCCTGCGCAGGGTTCCATACTTCACACTTTAACAACACAACCATTCAATACTAAGGTTTCACACTAAAATAGAACTGTAGAGGAGAGTCTACTGAATAAGCCAGTACCTTCTGCATACCAGTACTACCATCTATTGAGGAGTTATGAAGGTGGAGGCATTACTTTGCATGCAACCCTCGTATGTCCTCTACAACTCTTAGGATAGTGGTTCTCAACCTGTGGGTCCCCAGATATTTTGGCCTTCAACTCCCAGAAATCCTAAGAGCTGTTAAACTGGCTGGGATTTCTGGGAGTTGTAGGCCAATACACCTGGGGACCCACAAGTTGAGAACCACTGTTCTAGGACTTCCAACATTACTTCTGTTTCTTCTGTGGTCAACTTCTCCCATACAGTTGCAATGGAGGACCTACAGATTCCAAGAGAGAATGCTTCTAGAGGCTTTTGTAGGTCCTCTAAGGTGATTCTATGGTAAACTTTCACCCGAAGTTGAGCATAAAATTATACTGGAGGACCTTCAGACTCCTTGAGAGGTGTGGGGGTTCTGCACTACTAACTCAACAAATGTGCAAATTGTCACTACTTTAACCACCATGGCTCAAGCCCACTGAATCCTGGAGCTTGCATTATTATTATTGGTGAGATATTTAGAATTTCAGTCTCAATAGTTTGAGTGTGTCCCCCTGAATCCTGGCTGCCCAGATTCCTCTGACAGCAATTGGGCATTCTCTGCTGTTAGTTGTCAATCACTACACAACTGTTGGCTACTGAAGACCTCATCACATCAAAGTGGGGAAAGTGGGAAAAAGAGGGGGAAATAAGAGAAAAGCTCAATTAGTGCAAAATCCACAAATTCCATTGCCAGGATATGTACAGTATTTTCTGTGGATCAGAAGAGGCATCCAAGTTTTCAACTCAAATGGTTCAGCATATTTCCCTGGCTAACCTACTCATGCCATGTACAAGACGTGCTCTGTAAGTACTGCATGGTCTTTGGAGGAGAAGTTGGGGGTAAAGGGGGTCATCAGAGGCTTGGTGCATTGGTGGCTAAATCATTTGTGCGATAGAAAGATGCAATATGTCTTCAATAGACACCAACAGAGTTCCACCAGAGTAACTTGTGCTTGGCTGAAAACTTCTAATTCACAGTGGAAAACATTTTGATGATAAAGGAAATAAGATGAAGGCAGAAGAAAACAGAAATAAACTTTTGCCAATTGTGGAAACGATTGTCCTTTGTGGCCGACAAGAATCAGTTTGTTTGTTGTTTATTCATTCAGTCGTTTGCGACTCTTCAGTCGCTTCCGACCCTTTGTGACCTCATGGACCAGCCCACGCCAGAGCTATCTGTCAGCCGTGGCCACCCCCAGCTCTTGAAGCTAGTCCCATCCACCTTGCCCTTTGTCGGCCCCTCTTCCTTTTTCCTTCCATTTCCCCTAGCATTATTGTCTTCTCCAAGCTTTCCTGTCTTCTAATTAGGTGTCCAAAGTATTTCATCTTTGCCTGTAATATCTTTCTCCCCAGTGAGCAGTTGGACTTTCTTTCCTGGAGTATGGACTGGTTTGATCTTCTTGCAGTCCAAGGCACACTCAGAACTTTCCTCCAGCACCACAGTTCAAAAGCATCTATCTTCCTTCACTCATCCTTCCTTATGATCCATCTCTCACATCCAGAGGTTACTATAGGTAATACCATTGCTTTAACTATGCTGACCTTAGTTGCCAGTGTGATGTCTCTACTTCTTATCATTTTATCGAGATTGGTCATTGCTCTCCTCCCAATAAGGAAATGTCTTATGATTTCCTGTCTGCAGTCTGGGTCTACAGTTATCTTCGCGTCTAGAAATACAAAGTCTGTCACTGCCTCCATGTTTTCTCCTTCTATTTGCCAGTTATCTGGTTATCATCATCTTGGTTTTTTTTAATGTTTCACTACAACCCAGCTTTTGCCCTTTTTTCTTTCACCTTGGTCAGAAGACTCCTCAGCTCCTTCTCGCTTTCAGCCATCAAAGTGGTATCATCTGCATATCTAAGGTTGTTAATATTTCTTCCAGCTGTTTTAACTCCAGCTTTTAACAACCGGTTTTAAGAGACAACAATGATTCAGGACTTATTAACTGTGAAGAACCTTTGCACAATAATGTGAATTGCAGGAAATTGTTGAGATCTCATCCCAGATCAGTCATCGGGGGGGGGGGGGGGGAGTTTCAACCCCTCCCAATTTTTTTTTCTACGGGTCTGATGGCAGCCATCTCCAGAGGCAGCCCTAGGTAATTTTCAATGGTAAGCAAACAGTATTTCCCCCCCCACCCCAAATCACTGATATATATTTTCTGTTAGTCGTGGGAGTTCTGTGTGCCATATTTGGTTCAATTCCATCATTGGTGGAGTTCAGAATGCTCTTTGATTGTAGGTGAACTATACATCCCAGTAACTACAACTCGCATATGTCAAGGTCTACTTTCCCCCAAGAGCGCCTCAAGAGCGCCCCTGGGCAAAACCAACTATACTGCAAATGCTTACTTTGCGTAATGAGTTGAGCCGCCCCTGGCCATCTCATATCCTTTCCATGCCTTTTCCACATCTTTCCCCACCTTCTCTGTGGTTTCTGCAGTTGGGAGTTGGGTAGCACCTGACTCTTGAAAACAGAGTCTTCCCACCATTTCCCTGCACTGCTACCAGAGGTGGCCCTAGGTAAATTTCAACGGTAAGCAAACAGTACATCCCAGTAACTACAACTCGCATATGTCAAGGTCTATTTTCCCCCCAAGAGCGCCTCAAGAGCGCCCCTGGGTAAAATCAACTATACTGCGAATGCTTACTTTGCGTAATGGGTTGAGCTGCCCCTGACTGCTACTATGGGGTCCCATAGGCAACCACTGAAAATGGCCTTGCATCATATGCAGCAAAAGAAACTGAGAGAATGGGATGAAGTCCCAGAATGGGATGAAGTCCTAAGTTTGTGTTTTGCTCAAACTGCGGAGGTTGGTTTGTTAGTTGGCTTGCTGGTTTGTTTCAAAAGATCTCTGGTGATACTTTTGCACTTTGAAAGCCCTCTAGACAGTTGACAAATCCAGTTAAAATAATATGTACAGGAAATTCCCTGCTTCTCAAAATTCAGACTAAGCAATTAGACTCTTTTTTTTTTAAAGAAAGAGCAGTGCCGCTATAAGCCCAGAAAAGCAACTTGTGGCATCCTAGTCCACATTGAAGGAGTTTCAATAATAATAATAATAATAATAATAATAATAATAATAATAATGTATTTGTATTCCGCCCTGTCCCCCCAAGGACTCAAGCATCTCGGTTCCTTGCATTGTTTCTAAAGCTGGCGGTTTTCAGAAAACACAGGGACCATCTGCACAGTATAAAAAAGCCCAGGCAAGAATAATGCAAACCAATTTATCAACCACATCCTGAGAATTTAAAAGCGGCTGAGTCATTTGCAGAAGGCATTTGGTCTCACAGACGATTTGGTGGCTGCAAAGGTTCGACTGGGCTTTCTACTAAGCACTCTATATTCTGTGAATCGTGTGCTATCAGGAAACAATGGGGAGTTTCATGTCATACCCAATGCTTATGGCTAGCCACTGACGAAAAGAGGTTTTCGCGGAGAAATAACCCTCCTGTAAATTTAACCATGGTGTTGCTCATTTGGTTATTGGGCAGGGCTGCCCAGTTCTGTTTATTTAAAAATAAGTCCATAAAGGATTGTAGCCTAAAGGGAAATAGGTTTGACACCAGTGTTCTTTGGAGCTACTGAGGAGGGTGAAAGATATATTTTTTACAAAGGAAGATTAAATTACATACTACGTTCAGAAGCTGCAAATGGTCCAATGAGCAGTAGCCGGGTTGCTAACAGCAGCGGCACCCAGGGAGCACACAACTCCTCTGTTGCGCCAGCTCCACTGTTTGCTTCCGGGCACAATTCAAAGTGCTGTCTTTAGCCTTTAAAGCCCTAAACGGTTTCAGTCCAACTTACCTATCTGAACGTATCTCTCCTTATGAACCATCTAGGATGTTAAGATCTTCTGGGGAGGCCCTGCTCTCGCCTTCCTCGCAGATTCGTCTGGAGGAGATGAGAAACAGGGCCTTCTCAGTGGTGGCTCCTCAACTGTGGAACGCCTTGCCTAGAAATATAAGATCAGCTCCCTCCCTCCTGACTTTTTTTAAAAAAGGTGAAAACCTGGCTTTTTGAGCAGGCCTTCCCAAATACGGAATCATGGAACTATTTGATAACGCAATGGAATGATGATTTGACATGGAGATGCTCATGATAATGTTTTAAGGCTTTGTATGTTTTTTTAATTTTTTTATATCATATGTTATTGTTTTTAACAGAATTTTATGATTGTTTTTACTTGTTACTAGCCGTCCCCTGCCACGCGTTGCTGTGGCCCACATGGGGGTTCTGTGTGGGAGGTTGGGCCCAATTCTATCGTTGGTGAGGTTCAGAATGCTCTGTGATTGTAGGCGAACTATAAATCCTAGCAACTACAGCTCCCAAATGTCAAGATTCTATTTCCCCCAAACTCCACCAGTGTTCACATTTGGGCATATTGAGTATTTGTGTAGAGTTTGGTCCAGATCCATCCTTGTTTGAGTCCACAGTGCTCTCTGGATGTAGGTGAACTACAACTCCAAAACCAAAGGACACTGCCCACCAAACCCTTCCAGTATTTTCTGTTGGCCATGGGAGAACTGTGTGCCAAGTTTGGCTCAATTCCATTGTTGGTGAGGTTGAGAATGCTCTTTGATTGTAGGTGAAGTATAAATCCCAGCAAGTATAACTCCCAAATGACAAAATCAATTTTTGAGTGAAGGACATACATTGGGTTGTTAGGTGTCTTGTGTCCAAATTTGGTGTCAATTCCCCCAGTGGTTTTTGAGTTTTGTGAATACCACAAACGAACATTACATTTTTATTTATATAGATAATGGTTAGGTGTCAAATTGTTGCCACTCTGTGACCTGATCCAAGTCGCCTTAGGGCTGAGAGGGGCAGTATATAAATATGGTAAATAAATAAAAAATACGTGAAATGCATAGCATGAAGCATAAAATTAATATCTTCTTTACCCATAGATCAGTGTCTAAGAACCTACCCTGTATTGAACCCACCAAGCACAAGTAGAAAACTTTCTCCATTGTCTGTTTCTTTTCTAAGTTTATCTTGTCTCCTGAGTGGGGAAAAACCACCTTCAGCTTAACCAGTGGAGTTCCTCTGTTTTATGTGTGGCTATGGGTGGGATTGTCCAGATCTACAGTTTTCTAGAGAAGAAATTACCTCACAGACAGACTGGAAGGGCTTTATTTCTCAAAGCATACAGCACGGTTACAAGCAAAGTTCCATCTGACAGTTGCTTTCCCTCTCACCTCATATCCCTCACTTTGGCCCTTCCCTTCACAGCCCCATTTCCATGGGACAAGAGAGGGGGCCTTCTCAGTGACTGCCCCTTGGCTATGGAACTCCCTCCCTGGTGAGATTAGATCAGCCCCCCCCCCCCTTATCCTTCCGAAAGATGGTAAGAACTTGGCTGTGGGACCAAGACTTTGGGACAGTGCAATAAAGCAACAGTAGTGAACTTTACTCTGCTGACTGGATGTGGTATGGCAGATCTGAGATGGTTTTAAACAACAGATTTCAAAGTGGAGATGTCTAGTTTTAGTGTTTCTCTATATTTATTTTGTGTTCTGGCATTGAATGTTTGCTGTATATATGCTGTGCTCTGCTCTGAGACCCTTTCGGGGTGAGATGGGTGGAACATAAATGTTTTAAATAAGTAAATAATAAGTAAAAGTAGAAAAAACTGACTTAGAAGTCCTCCTTGTGAAAATGTTATCTCCTTAGGAAAATGTTATAAGAACGTAAAAGGTTGGAAATGTGGGAAGAAAGAAGGCTCATACTTTCATATGTGGTGGACATACAAGATAACTTCCAAAAAAAGTTAAAAATAAATATACACTTAAAACCAGAGATATCCTTGCGAGGGATGGGTAAAAAAAGGTAAAGGTTGTCCCCTGACATTAAGTCCAGTCATGTCTGACTCTGGGGTGTGGTGCTCATCTCCATTTCTAAGCTGAAGAGCCGGTGTTGTCCGTAGACACCTCCAAGGTCATGTGGCTGGCATGACTGCATGGAGCACCGTTACCTTCCCGTCGGAGCAGTACCTATTGATCTACTCACATTTGCATGCTTTTGAACTGCTAGGTTGGCAGAAGCTAGGGCTGACAGTGGAAGCTCACGCTGCTCCCCAGAATCGAACCTGTGACCTTTCGATCAACAAGCTCAGCAGCTCAGTGCTTTAACCCACTGCGCGACAGAGCAGAAATTAGAGAAAAATATTGACGAACTGCTGTTCTTATTAATTACAGTGGTTAGAATCTGCTATGCAAAACTATGGAAAAAACACGAGATACCAGAAGAAGAAGATTGGCTGGAAAAGATACTTAACATAAGAAATATGGACATACTTACCTACCTGATATCTAAAAACAAAGGAAAACCAATAAAAGAAACAGATTGGACGAAGGTAACAGAATACTTAAAAGACAAAAATTATAAGATATTAATATAAAAAGAATATATCGACCCCAACCGAAAGAAAGGGAGAAAAGAAAAGTGAAGAAGGAAAACTATTTGGGTGATTTTTTTTCTCTTTTTCCGCCCTCTTTTTCTCTTTTCTTGGTTTCTTTCTCTTAGCTTATCATTTCTGATTTTATATAATATGTATTTTCATTTTTTTGTTGTGTCAGGAGTGACTTGAGAAACTGCAAGTCGTTTCTGGTGTGAGAGAATTGGCCATTTGCAAGGACGCCTGGATGTCTGGATGTGTTACCATGCTTATAGGAGGCTTCTCTCATGTCCCCGCATGGGGAGCTGGAGCTGATAGAGGGAGCTCATCCGCGCTCTCCCCGGATTTGAACCTGCGACCTGTCGGTCTTCAGTCCTGCCAGCACAGAGGTTTAACCCACTGTGCCATCGGGGGCTCCATGTATTTTAATGAAAACTTTCAATAAAGATTATTGTTAAAAAATAAGAAGTCCTCCTTGTGATTTTATCAAAAATATGACAAAAATCTCCTATTTAAACTGTGAAGAACAAAAGTGAAACTATAATAATGTGGAAGTTAGTTAGCGGGTGCATATATCTGCCTTTCATTCCACTAACAGATACTCCAGCCTACTTCCAACTTGGTGGTCTCCCCTTCTCCTTCTCCTTAGGATAAATAGAGCCAGATGCCTCTAGGTTGTGATGGTGGGTGTTGTAGTCCAGCCCTAAGAGGGCATGTCAAGTGGGATGGCTAGCTGAAGACCGAGCGATATTGTCAGTTATAGCCCCAAACACCTGGAGGGCACCAGACCGTGGGTGGCTGTGATCGACAGTTGAGTCGCAATGATCAAAATGTCCCCGTTGCTATACGCAAATCCCTTGTTACAAGCATGACTGGCAACCACATTTGCTCACATCATATGGCAGTCAAAACTGGGACCATATGGTCACTTTATCTGTTCTGAATTCCCCCAGATGTGCTGAACCACCGGGGTCGATTCCACCAAGGGGAGTGCTAGTCATCTGTTTCCGAGGAGCTCCTAGACAGCTCTTAAATCTTCTTCTCTTCCCTCCACAGGATCAATCCATCTCAATTGCTTGCAGCTCCACTGAAGGATGTTTTGTTATGTTGCTTCCCTCTCCTTTCAAAAAGATGGGACGAGGCATTTGGAGCTCTAATGCCTTCCATGTGCAGGGGCAGACCTTGCTCGTAATGTGTAACTCATTCTCCATCTCTTTCTCTCCCTTTTCTCTCTCTCTTCTCTGCAACCACCATCAAGCTCTGCTTGGCCAAAACAGTTGGACCACAGAGGCTGATGACATAATCAATGAACACCAGGAGATCAAACCCAGAAATCATCGGGAATTAAGAACTGCAAGGAGGAAAAGGCCATCGCCTCCCTCGCCCCATTATAGCATAATGAGGTGATGAGAGGTTTGAGGATTTATGTTCACTCCCACACGAGTACCAGGCCTCTGAGGAAGCCAGAAGGGCACCCTAAGGAAAACAGATGTGCTGACACATCAGGAACGGGCAAGTTGGGAAGCAAAGAATGGAGGGTGCATGACATAAAAGAGTAGGAGGCCTTCTCCAGTCTTATGCTCCATCTTTGCCGTGTGGTACTCACTGTACTGGAATACTCACATCCAAAGTTTCATTTGCCAAAACAGAAAAACACTGTGATGCATTGCATCCTTCAACAATGTTTTTGGCTGTCTTGTTACCACAAATGTCTATTAGTTCATTCTTTATTTGAGGACTAGTATATATAGCTGCAGTTTCAAGATGACTTTTCAGGTCAGTGTCTCCTGCTCTGGCACGGGATGTCAACAAGGCATTACTGATGAAGACATACCGCTCGAAAGAAATAAAGACAAACTATTCACCTTCTTGACAACAGCAGCAAGGACAACATACGCCAAGAAGTGGAAAGGAACTGCCAACCAAAGAAGAATGGGAAGCTAAGGTTTCTGAAATAATGGACATGGATTTATTAACATGCTATCTTAAAGACCCAGAGGGCAAGCCAATAAACCCAACAGACTGGACCCTCTTCAAAAATTACATGGAATGACAACGAAACCCACGAAGACTTGCTACCCCCGAGTGAGTACAAGTGACAGAAATGAAAACAAGAAATCAGAGACTTGGAAAGTCCAAAAAAGAAGTGACCAATATTAAACAAAAACGCGGCACCAGAGTGATGACCAAGACTACCCAGGGAAGATAAAGGCGGAAGTCAACAAAAAGAAACATTTTCTAAACTATTTTTTTAACTGTCATATATCTGTCCCTTTTCAGCCTTTTTTCTCTCCCACTACTTCCCCCCCTCTTGCTTCTCATCCTTCCCCCCCTTTTTTCCCCTCGCCATCCCCCTGCTTCTTCATTGCCCCCTATTCTTGATGCTCGAATGCGTCCATCCCCTACCCCCAAGCCTACCCTTGCCTACCCCCACACCTATCCACTATCTTCCCTTTCCTCTTTCTAAGTATTCCAGTGTTTTTAAATGTTTGTAAGCAAAAATACAATAAACATATTATATATATATATATATGTATATATATATATATATATATATATATATATATATATATATATATGTATATATATGTATATATATGTATATATATATATATATATATATATAGGCCCTGAAATTACCATTGTTGTGAAAAGGTTCTTCACAGGTAATCGGTCCTGAATCTTTGTTGCCCCTGAAAGCCAGTTCTTGTCAGCCACAAAGGACAATATTTTCCACAAATGGCAGAAATTTTTTTCTGTTTTCTTCTGCTTTCTTCTTATTTCCTTTATCACGATTTATGCAAGGCAAAATCCCATTGACATTTTTAGCCGCCGCATGACATTCCTGGCTCCTGTTCCACTTCCTCCCCACGATGACTCCAAGATCTTTTTCACACATTCTGCTCTTGAGCCAGGCATTACCCCCATTCTGTGTCTTTGCATTTCATTTTTTCTGCCTAAGTGGAGTATCTTGCATTTGTCCCTATTGAACTTCATTGTGTTTGTTTTGGTCCATCATCTCTCTAGATTTGTTAAGGTCGTTTTGAATTGTGCTCTTGTCCTCTGGAGTATTGGCTCTCCTTCCCCACTTGGTCCCGTCAGCAAACTTGATGATGATGGCTTCTGGCCCTTCATCTAAGTCAGTGTTTCTCAACCTTTCTAATGCAGCGACCCCTTAGTACAGTTCCTCATGGTGTGGTGACCCCCAACCATAACATAATTTTCATTGCTACTTCATAACTGTAATCTCTTGTCCTCTGGAGTATTGGCTCTCCTTCTCCACTTGGTCCTGTCAGCAAACTTGATGATGATGGCTTCTGGCCCTTCATCTAAGTCAGTGTTTCTCACCCTTTCTAATGCCACGACCCCTTAGTACAGTTCCTCATGTTGTGGTGACCCCCAACCATAACATTATTTTCATTGCTACTTCATAACTGTAATTTTGCTACTGTTATGAATCGTAATGTAAATATCTGATATGCAGGATGTATTTAAAAATCCCAAATCCCCAATATGCCCAAATTTGAATACTGGTGGGGTTGGGAGGGGATTGATTTTGTCATTTGGGAGCTGTAGTGGCTGGGATTTGTAGTTAACCTACAATCAAAGAGCATTCTGAACACCACCAATGATGAAATTGAACCAAACTTGGCACACAGAACTCCCATGACCAAGAGAAAATACTGGGAAGATCTGGTGGACATTTATCTTGAATTTTTGGAGTTGTAGTTCACCTACACCCAGAGAGCACTGTGGACTCAAACAATGATGGATCTGGACCAAACATGGCACCAAAACTCAATATGCTGAAATGTAAACACTGGCGGAGTTTGAGGAAAATAGACCTTAACATTTGGGAGTTGTAATTGCTGGGATTTATAGTTCACCTACAATGAAATAACATTCTGAACCCCACCAACGATAGAATTGAACCAAAATTTCCACACAGAACCCTTATGACCACAGAAAATACTGTGTTTACTGATGGTCTTTGGCGACCCCTCTGACACCCCCTCGCGACCCCCACAGGGGTCCCGACCTCCAGGTTGAGAAACACTGATCTAAGTCATTAAGAAAGATACTGAACAGAGCCCAGCCCAGGATGAAACCCTGCTTATGGCACTCCACTCGTCACTTCTTTCCAGGATGAAGTGGAAGCATTGTGGAGAATCACCCTCTGGGTTCATTTGCTTAACCAATTACAGATCCACCTAACCAGAGTTTTGCCTAGCCCAGATCATTCAACAAGACTGTGCACACTGAATATAAGAGATTCCATGATAGCTGTCATGATGCATTTGGAATCTGCAAATGACTGGTGGAAATGTAAGTCTGAAAAACATTGTTGGGAATGATTTTATAAAAATATCTTACGGGATTTGTAGATTCAAATTGACAAATACTTCGAGAACAATATGCCAGACATAGCTGTGGTTAAGAAAAAAGAAAGTTTAGCTTTTAGATGTTGCAATCTTGGGGTCAGCAGAATCAAAGCGAGGGAAAAGACTGTGAAATATGGAGGCATACAAATTGAAATTCAGCATCTCTGGAGGTGAAAACAATGGCAGTTACAATAGCAGTAAGTTCTCTGGAAGCAATTCCATTGGAGCAGTGAAACAGGTGAATGAATTTGCCATAAATAATAGCACCATTGTAAAAAGAGACACTGATTGGACTGTGTCACATTCTCTGATAATACCCCACTGATTCCTAGATTCTTAGATAGAATTTAAATTCTATCTAAAGGTACGGTTCTGGCCCAGCTTACTTGTCCGAATGTATCTCCCTCTACATTCTGCTTCATAGTTTAAGATCCACTGGGGAGGCCCTGCTCTCGGTCCCACCAGCCTCGCAAACGTGTCTGGTGGGGACAAGGAACAGGGCCTTCTCGGTGGTGACCCCCCGCTTGTGGAATTCTCTCCCCAGCGAGATTAGATCAGCGTTCTCTCTCCTTTCCTTTAGAAGAAAACTGAAATCATGGTTTTTGGCTAGCATGGTTTTTCCTTTAGAAGAAAACTGAAATCATGGCTTTTGGCTAGCAGGCACAACGGCACTTTGGACATTGAACTGGACCATATGATTGTTATGATAATGGAAACGGCTATATAACTGTATAATTAATGTTGCTGTTTTTAATATTTTGTGTATTTATGGTTTTATTGTTGTTATATTGTAATATTGTGGCATCGGATTGTTGCCAGTGTAGCCACTCTGAGTCCCCCCTTGAGGAGTGAGGAGGGCGTGGTAAAAATGTTGTAAATAAATAAATAAATAAATAAATAAATTTAAGGTGCCTAGTACACTGTACCAGAACAGACTGGTTCAAGATTAGGAATGGAGTACGGCAGGGCTGTAAACTCTCCCCTGACCTAATCAACTTGTATGCAAAACACATCATGCGACGTGTGGGACTTGACAAATCCAGGGCTGGAGTTAAAATTGCTGGATGAAATATTAACAACCTTAGATATGTAGATGATACCACTTTGATGGCCAAAAGCGAGGAGGAGCCAAGGAACCTTCTTATTAAGGTGAAAGAAGAAAGGGCAAAAGCTGGGTTGCAGTGAAACATCAAAAAACTAAGATGGTGGCAACCAGACTGACTGATAACTGGCAAACAGAGGGAGAAAACGTGGAGGCCGTGACAGACTTTGTATTTCTAGGTGCAAAAACTACTGCAGATGCAGACTGCAGCCAGGAAATCAAAAAATGTTTCCTTCTTGGGAGGAGAGCAATGACCAATCTCGATAAAATAGTGATGAGTAGAGACATCACACTGGCAATGAAGGTCCACATAGTTAATGCAATTGTATTCCCTGTAGTAACCTATGGATGCAAAAGCTGGACCATAAGGAAGGGTGAGCGAAGGAAGATAGACACTTCTGAACTGTGGTGTTTGAGGAAAATTCTGAGAGTGCCTTGGACTGCAAGAAGATCAAACCAGTCCATACTTCAGGAAAGAAAGCCCAACTGCTCACTGGAGGGAAGGATAGTAGAGGCAAAGATGAAGTCCTTTGGCCACATAATGAGAAGACAGGAAAGCTTTGAGAAGCCCATGATACTGGGGAAAATGGAAGGAAAAAGGAAGAGAGGCTGACCAAGGGCAAGATGGATGGGTGGTATCCTTGAAGTGACTGGCTTGACTGTGAAGGAGCTGGGTGTGGCCATGGCCAACAGGGAGCTCTGTCGTGGGCTGGTCCAGGAGGTCACAGAGTCGGAAGTGACTGAACGAATAAAAAACAAAGTACACTGTGCAACCAATATTATTATTATAAATATCTGTTAGAAAAGAAAAACAGAAAACTGGAGAGAAGAGACCGTTTTGACACTAAAAACATCCAGGAGAGGCTGACAGGCATTTACCTTGAAATATAGTATAGTGTGCCCCCCCCCCCCCGGTGGCACAATGGGTCAAACTGCTAAACTTGCTGACCGAAAGGTCGATCGTTTGAATTTGGCGAATGGGGCAAGCTCCCACTGTTAGGCTTCTGCCAACCTAGCACTTCTGCCAACCTAGCACTTCGAAAACATGCAGATGTGAGTAGATCATCTGCGGGAAGACAACAGTGCTCCATGCAGTCATGCTGGCCATATGACCTTGGAGGTGTCTACGGACAACATCGGCTCTACGGCTTAGAAATGGAGATGAGCACACACACACACACACACACACACACACCCAGGAGTCTGACACAACTAGACTTAATGTCAGGGGAAACCTTTACCTTTACTATAGTATAGAACAGAGCATCGAAATATGACTTTTAAGAACTAAAACGCTCAGAATCCCTAGGAGAAAAAAAAGGAGTTGGGGGTCTTTAAAAAGCATAATCTCCAAGCTCTTGGTGAGACTATGGTTAGCATTTTGTTTCAGGTCTCACTCATCATATTCTGCTTCTTATGCTTTTGTACCATTGCTATTTCACAACAGGGAATGGTCTGAAATGTCTGACTTTAGGACTGAAAAAGCCTGACATGGGATATTTAATTCTGATTCCAAACAACACAGAATCCAAAAACAGAAACACTATCCCCAAATCAACAGAGTTTTATGCTAGATTTCAGTGGGAACAGGAAAATGCCCAACGGAGACCGAAAGGGGGGGGGGGGGGAATCATGCTAAACAACCACAATGTCTAGAAAACAGTCAGCGTGAAACTGATGACTAATCGTCTCAGAGTGTAATTTCAGTTCACTTCTATGGCATTTGCTTCTGAAACTTTGCAGACAAAAGAACAGCAAGTCTAGTGGGGTTAGTCATGACTGTTCTCAAGGGACGAGTTGGGAAGGTCAGAGAGAAAGAGAGAGAGAGAACGAACTAAGCAGCAAGGAAAAGATCTGGACTGGATATTGCATGTGAGCATTAGCTGTATTTATTCTTTCGTCTTGGAATTACCCAGCCTTCAAATCAAACCGCTAAGGACACCGACAGACTGTCCACACTGCAGCGTTATAGCACTTTGACACTACTTTAATTGCCATAGCTGTGTCTGATGGAACTCTGGGGTTGTAGTTTTTTGTCGTTACAGAGAAGAGTAAATCTCCCATAAAACAACAAATCCCAGAACTCCATAGCATTGAGATATAGCAGTTAATGTGATGTCAAACTGCTATAATGCTGCAGTGTGGATAGTGTCCAATGCAACTACGATATATTAGTTCTAAGCAGTCAGTGCAAGGCATTTCAAATACGTTACATATAACTGACTCCTTTCTGAAAGCACTATGAACTAATTATACAATGGAGAACAACACCACTTCTTTTGCATGTAACTTCAGTAGTTTATTTTCTTAAAGCATTTTTGTTATTACAGGGAGTGACTTTACTACTTTGTTGTGTATAGTTTAATGTTCCATTTTTTAAAAGGAACTAAAATGATCAATGCTGCCTTTTTAATAACATGGAGCTAAAGGGTGACGGATGCCCAAATACCCTCAACCAGGCATGGGCAAACTTTCTAACTTGGGGGCCACGTGGCAGGCCAGAGCGGAGTGGGTGGGCCGGAAGGGAGGGGGTTCACCCCAAGCCCCCTCCCGGCCCTTTCCTCCCCTTCCTTTTCTCTTTCGGAGGCAAAAAGTGAAGGAAAGACGGGAAATGTTTGGATCCCAAAAGTGTTGGCCTTGGTCAGAATGAGATGGTGGACAGGAGAGAAAAAGTATATTCATTAGACCCCATATTGCCTACTCCTGATATAAAGTCCTAGAGGTGGAAGAGACCTCCAAGGGTCATCCAGTCCAACCCCCTGCGATGAGAGTATACAACCCTGCCATACGCCTTTCCCATCTTGAACCAGTCTCTTGTTCCATGGTCAGTTCTTACTGTCGCTACTTGGTCCTTATACAGATTCCTCAGGAGAGAGTGATTTGGTATGCCCATACCACCAAGAACTTGCCACAATTTATTATGATCCACACAGTCAAAGGCTTTAGAATCTATATAAATAAAAATGTAATGTTCGTGTGTGGGATTAACAGAACTCAAAAACCACTGGGGGAATTGACACCAAATTTGGACACAAGACACCTAACAACCCAATGTCTGTCCTTTAATCAAAAAAATCAAGTTTGTCATTTGGGAGTTGCTGGGATTTATAGTTCACCGACAACCAAAGAGCATTCTGAACTCCACCAATGATGGAATTGAACCAAAGGTGACACACAGGACTCCCATGACCAACAGTTGAGTTTGGGAGTTCACCTGCATCCAGAGAGCACTGTGAACTCAAACAATGATGGATCTGGACCAAACTTGGCACGAATATTCCATATGCCCAGCTAGGAATACAGATGGAGCTTGGGGAAAATAGACTTTGACATTTGGGAGTTGTAGTTACTGGAATTTATAGTTCACCTACAATCAAAGAGCATTCTGAAGCCCATAAATGATAGAATTGATAGAATTGGGGCAAACTTCCCACACAGAATGCATATGACCAATAGAAAATACTTAAGGCCATCCAGTCCAACTCCCTTCACCAGGGCAAGAAAACATAATCAAATACTGTTTACCCACAAGCGGAAAGAAATTACATGTATTAGAAACCAGCACTTTCTCATTACTTTATTTTCCAGATCACCAGACTGGGCCACAGCAACACATGGCAGGGGGCAGCTAGTAGTCAATAAAACAGAAATAGATGTTTTTCTGAAACTCCTTGCCTTTCTCCTTTATCCAGCGGATATTGGCAATTTGGTCTTTCGTTCCTCTGCCATTTCTAAACCCAACTTGTATATCTGGCAACTCCATGTATTGCTGGAGTCTTCCTTTGCAATAGGATGGTGTGAGAGAGGAGGGCTTGAGAAAAAAAGCCCAAGCAACTGCATCTGGCCCCCAGTCCTGGGTTTGCCCATACCTGCCTTAAAAGCACCAGATTCTATCTCATCTTGGAAGCTAAGCAGAATCTGCCCTGATTTAGCATTTCGGTGGGAGATCACCAATGAAAAACACATGCTTTGGGCTCTATTTTAGAGGAAAGGGCTGGCAAAACTACCTGAAAAAAAGCTATGAATTTCTTGAGGCTTTAAACGTTACATATGCTTAGCTAAGGAGTAGAGGTACTATGAAACCCTCCTAGTAAATTGCAAAGGTATGCCTTGGTCACTTTGCCGGCTTTGCTATGTAGCAACATCACAGCAGCCCTCTGCTGAATATGGTAGTTGCCCAATACTAGTTTCCACAGACGGACATAAATCAATTTACGACAACATAACTTTCCATATAGGAGCTTTCTACCAATAATAGTAATAAAGGAAGCGGGTATTTATAAAATATAGGCCAAACATAAATCTTGATTAAAGGATAAAATTGGAATGAATTAAAAACAAAACTAAAATTTTAATAGTCAAATAATTGGACACCATCCAAGCCAGTAAATTCCCTTTTGACAACAGACTAGATGATTTTCCTTTTTCTGAAGCATCTTCTGCAGAGTCCATAGTAAACATTGCACAACAGTTTCATGTAGATGTCTAAAACAGCCATTAGATATTGCTAACTTTTGGGGACCCCAACATTGAGCTAAGGAGATCCTACTTGGGGTCAGGACCCATGCTTTAGTAGCCCCCACCCCAAAGTTTGCTCATGAATAATATAATTGTCTGTTTTAGGTGAAGAAAGTGGATGGGATATGGCTTCCCGCTATGGAGAAGATATGTATGTAGCCAGGGGCGGCTCGTCCATTACACGAAGTAAGCGGTCGCAGAACACTTTTTTTTGCCAGGGGTGCAGAGGCGCCTCTGTAAATGCCCCTCGACCGCCACTTGAGGAGCGCCCCCTCAGCTCACAACAGCCCTAGCAGTCCAGGGGGAGCCTCGGCTTTCTTGCCTTGCTGCCGGGCGATCCTCTTCCCAAGGGGCCGGGCCCTTGAGCCTCTCCTAGCCCCTCTCATTCCTGCTCCACCCGGCCACCGGGTGTGCGAGCAGAGCCGGCGCTCAATCGTTCTCCGCATTCTATCCCTTCCCCATGACCCTTTCCTGATCCCCCAGCGCTCCACCCGCCTCCTCTCCTCTCCCCAATCCGCGGGTGGGCCAAGGGGCGGAGCCGCTGCGCCTGGCCCACTTCGGGTCCGGAGGCGTGTCTGAAGACCCCAGCGTGCGCACCAAAAGTCGCCTCTTCTCCTGACTTTCTCTTCAGCCATTGGGACCAAGAGAGAGAGAGAGAGAGAGAGAGCCCCTCCAGCTGGAGGTATCTTCCACCTTCGCTTCCTCCTTTGTTTTTGCGCCTACCTTCAGGAAAGGTGGGCATCTCCACCTTTGTCTCTCTCTCTCTCTCTCTCTCTCTCTCTCTCTCTCTCTCTCTCTCTTGATCCCAATGGCTGAGGAGAAAGTCAGGAGAAGAGGTGACTTTTGGTGCACACACTGGGGTCTTCAGGCATGCCTCCGGACCCAAAGCGGGCCAGGCAAGGGAGCAAATGTGGCAAGTGTAGTTACTGGGATGTATAGTTCACCTACAATCAAAGAGCATTCTGAACTCCACCAATGATGGAATTGAACCAAATATGGCACACAGAACTCCCACGACGAACAGAAAATATATATCAATGATTGGTTGGAGGGGGGGGGGGGCACCAAAATACTGTTTGCTTACCATTGAAAATTACCTAGGGCCGCCTCTGTATGTAGCATACTTTGCAAGACAGAGTCAACTGGATTGGAGAGATCCAGACTAGCACACACACACACATGCATACATACATATATACAATAGACTCTCAGTTAACCAAGGGAATTGGTAGGTGTCATTTCTGGTTGCTTGAGAGTTACTATTAAAAATAGGCCTAACTAATACAGTACTACACCTCATACCATAAACTCTGTATTGACTTGATATTTATATTGAAATATTGAAATACAGTCATTAAAAGCAAATAAAGAAAAATAAAGACAAACTTAACTTAATGTAACACAGTTTTACTACTTTACTCTATTTTAAAAACAGCTTTTTTGTTTAAAGGAGTAGCCTCGTGTGCAATTGGGAGGGCACTGAATAAGAATAAGAGGCATTGGAAGCATGCAAAAAGAAGAGAAGGACATTTTTGAAAAAACACATTCATACATACTTCATCTGTTGGGTAACATAAGAGACTGATTTGTGCCTGCCCCAAAAATGGGAGGGAAAATATCGGTGAAAATTGGCTTTTGGGACTGAGATGCTTTGGACTATTTGCAGAGAATTATTAAGTATGCTACTAGCTCTTGAAGATGACCCAAGAGATGGAATGTGAATCTGGCAGTTTATATGAAAGCAAACATTTGACCCATGGCACCTCAAAGCCGAACCTAATGGCATCAAACAATTACTGACAACTACTACTAGACTTCAGCCAGAACCTTGAAGGAACTGTCCAGGGTTCTGAACTCTGTCTCCCAGGTAGATTTATAAATTTGGAAAGCTCCTTTAAAGTTTGGATTAAAACCTAAAGTTGATTCATTCCCTCACTGTTTGTGGGAACTACCAGCCTCCACTGCCTAATGCTTAATACATTGTCTTAGACAGTGGTTCTCAACCTGTGGGTCCACAGATGTTTTGGCCCACAACCTCCCAAAATTTCAGCCCCTTTACCAGCTGTTGGGATTCTCAGGAGTTGAAGGCCAAAACATCTGGGGACCCACAAGTTGAGAACCACTGTCTTATTTATTTATGTATTTATTTATTTGCTATTTTATTTATTTATTTATTTATTTACATTATTTCTATCCCGCCCATTTCAGCCCGAAGTCGACTCAGGGCAGTATACACAATCAGCACAATTCGATGCCGAAACAAAATACATACATTGATAAAGCAAAAACATTCAGTGCAATTAAACATAAACGACAGAGCATAAGAACAATTTAAAAAGAAACTATGTCCTCTGTTCAAATCTTGATCCATTTACATTGTCTTGGCCATTCCTGGGTCAATTTCCAACTCTAGTTTGTCTGTTTACTCCGGGGTTCTGAATGCTTGCTCGAAGAGCCAAGTTTTTACTCTTTTTTGGAAAGTCAGGAGGGAGGGCGCTGATCTAATATCCCTGGGGAGGGAGTTCCACAGCCGGGGGGCCACCACAGAGAAGGCCCTGTCTCTCATCCCTGCCAGACGTGCCTGTGAAGCAGGCGGGATCGAGAGCAGGGCCTCCCCAGACGATCTTAGGTTCCTTGGGGGTTCGTAGGCTATATTTGTATACTGCTGTCATATGGTCTGCAGTTGATGGTGGTTGGTGATGGAAGGGTTAATGTGAGTATTCGTTCTAGAGGGTTTGGTGATCTGTAAGTGGGAGTTCATGGGTGAAAGCAATTACTGGTGGAGGTGTGCAGAAGATGGGTTGCAGCTGGGTGTTACTGGATTTAAGGAGCTAACCTTGGGACTGATCTTTGGGAGAAAAATATCTGTTGCATTTTGGTGGTGGATCCTGCTGGTTTTTCCCCCAGGTCTGTTGGATTTTTCGGTATCCTGACCTGTCTCCTGTAATCTTGGAACCTTGAACCTTTGGACTGGCTTTTGACTACGGTATAGACTCTTGATCCCTGGACTCTGTTATTGAACTCTCTGCGTTTGACCACTGGACTGGACCCTTTTTGACTACGAAGTTATTTTTGCTATCAGTTTTTGCTTATTCTGTAGCTGAGTGCTATCTTTATGTTTTATGTTTTGGTCTATTAAAACAGCGAGCAAGTAAGTGCTGTTTTAATTAAACTATTTGATAAAACTGGGAGTTTGATTCATCTCTACCTAAATAAGGTAGAGCCCTGGCAACGTGACAACTGCCCCTCTTAGCCCGAAGGCGACTTGACACGGTCTTAGAACTTTTGAGTAGCCTGAAACACATAACTGATAAACTACTTAAATCAAATTGTTTAAAAACAAGGAGAATTCCAGACAATAAGCAATCAAGGGCCAGCAAATGCTTGCCAAACAGAGGATGCCTCCAGACAACAAAGACCAGGCTACCTCTATGCACATACCCCCACTGACTGACTTTGCAAACTCCATGGCTTCTCAAATGCCAGTTCAAGCTTGCTAAGTGCAACATTCACATTTGCCTTAAACAGACAAGGGTCGCATCCTGGACATTATTCCACAGGTATATATACACTCCACTTAACTCATTGCCAACAGACCTCTGAGGATGCCATTAGCCACAAATGCGAAACTTTAGGTGAGAATGCTGGTGGAACATGGCTATACAGCCCGAAAAACTCACAGCAACCTATGAAAGCCTTTGACAATTCAACAATCTAATCAATTATTTATTATTTCTAGTATTTCTATCCCATCCTTCTCAACCCCCGGAGGGGGACTCAGGGCGGCTTACATTTGGCAACAATTCGATGCCACTACATATAACAAAGCAATATAACAACAATTAAAACAATAAATAGAACAGTTAATTAAAACAATAAAAATAATATTAGCAGCCGTATCACTAATCCAGTTGAATTCCACATCCAAAGTGCTATTCATGCCTGTTGTCCGAAAGCCTGGTCCCAGAACCACAATTTCAATTTCCTCCTAAAAGACAGGAGGGATGAAGCCGATCTTACTTACTTACTTACTTACATCTTACCTCATTGGGAAGCGAGTTTCACAGGCAGGGGGCTACAGCCAAGAAGGCCCTGTCTCTTGTCCCGCCAGATTCATTTGTGATGCTGGCGGGAGCGAGAGCAGGGCCTCCCTGGGTGATCTTAAACTATGAGGCAAGACATAGAGGGAGATGCACTCCCCCTGAAGTCACAGGTCCGCAGTTTGGGTGTCCTCCTGGACTCATCACTTACGCTTGAGGCTCAGGCGTCGGCAGTGGCCGGGAGGGCCTTTGCACAATTAACCCAACTGCGACCGTACCTCATAATGGCTGATCTGGCCAGGGTGGTCCATGCTTTAGTCACCTCCAGATTGGACTACTGCAATGCACTCTACGTGGGGCTACCCTTGAAAACTGCCTGGAAATTTCAACTGGTTCAATGAGCGGTGGCCAGGTTGTTAACTTGAGCTGCTTACAGGGAGCGGTCAACCCTCCTGTTTAAGGAGCTCCACTGGCTACCGTTCATTTACCGGTCCCAATTCAAGATGCAGGTGCTTACCTACAAAGCCCTGAATAGTTTGGGACCCGCCTACCTGCATGACCGCATCTCTGTATATGAACCCACATGATCTCTTCGATCATCTGGAGAGGCCCTGCTCGTGCTCTCACCACCTTTGCAAGCGCGATTGGTGGGGAAGAGGGAGAGAGCCTTCTCGGTGGTGGCCCCTCGACTCTGGAACTCACTCCCCAAGGACATTAGGCAAGCCCCAACTCTGGCAGTCTTTAGGAGGAGCCTGAAAACGTGGTTGTTTCAGTGTGCCTTCCCAGAATAAGGAAACTCCCAGCAATATGTCCCTAAATGCACTTTATTAGTGATCTAAGATTGTCGGCACATTTCATCCCTCTCCAAAACTTCTATCCCAGTTATATGTCACTTTGTCATGCCCAGCATTATTATTATTTTTTAAATAATTATTACATTTGGTCCAGCCATAGGTTTGTAAACGCGTCGTGTTATTGTTAATGTTTATTGCTTGTTTTGTTGCTTATGAGTTTATTTATTGTTTTGTATTATTGTTGTTATTGTTTATTGTTGTATTCTGGGCTCGGCCTCATGTAAGCCGCACCGAGTCCCTTGGAGAGATGGTAGCGGGGTACAAATAAAGTTTATTACTATTATTATTATTATTATTATCATTATTATTTGGACAAGTAAGCTGAGCCAGAACGGTATAGGGCAGTATTTCTCAACCTTTCTAATGCCGCGACCCCTTAGTACAGTTCCTCATGTTGTGGTGACCCCCAACCATAACATTATTTTCATTGCTACTTCATAACTGTAATTTTGCTACTGTTATGAATCGTAATGTAAATATCTGATATGCAGGATGTATTTTCAAATCCCAAATCCCCAATATGCCCAAATTTGAATACTGGTGGGGTTGGGAGGGGATTGATTTTGTCATTTGGGAGCTGTAGTGGCTGGGATTTGTAGTTAACCTACCATCAAAGAGCATTCTGAACACCACCAATGATGAAATTGAACCAAACTTGGCACACAGAACTCCCATGACCAAGAGAAAATACTGGGAGGATCTGGTGGACATTGATCTTGAATTTTTGGAGTTGTAGTTCACCTACATCCAGAGAGCACTGTGGACTCAAACAATGATGGATCTGGACCAAACTTGGCACCAAAACTCAATATGCCGAAATGTAAACACTGGTGGAGTTTGAGGAAAATAGACCTTAACATTTGGGAGTTGTAATTGCTGGGATTTATAGTTCACCTACAATGAAATTACATTCTGAACCCCACCAACGATAGAATTGAACCAAAATTTCCACACAGAACCCTTATGACCACAGAAAATACTGTGTTTCCTGATGGTCTTTGGCAACCCATCTGACACCCCCTCGCGACCCCCACAGGGGTCCCGACCCCCAAGTTGAGAAACACTGGTATAGGGCTTTATAGGTCAAAACCAGCACTTCAAATTAGGTTTGGAAGTGGACCGGCAGCCAGTGGAACTGACACAACAAGGGAGTGGAATGTTCCCTGTATGTCACTCCAGTTAGTAATCTGGCTACAGCCTGTTGGACTAGTTGAAGTTTCTGAACAGTCTTCAAAGGCAGCCCCACATAGAGTGCATTGCAGTAATCTATTCGGAATGTAACAAGAGCGTAGACCACCATAGCCAGATCAGACTTCCCAAGGTACGGGCACAGCTGGCACACAACTTTAACTGTGCAAAAGCACCCCTGGCCACCGCCAAAACTTGGGGTTCCAGGCTTAGCAATGAGTCTAGGATCACTCCCAAGCTGCATACAAATCTATTGATGGCAAGTGCCACTGGGATTCCATCTTTGGTATGAAAGAACCTGGAAAGCCTGTTTGGACCTAGTGCCTAATGAAATAGATGTTTATCATCCAAAAACCAGTTACGTTTTAGAGAAAATGTGTATGTCATCATATGCATACATGTGTTTTTTTGTTTAATCAGTTAATCACCCGGCATTGGTTTAATTAGTTGACAGCTCTATTTTTTTTTAATCTAAAGACTCATCACATCAAACCTGAACAACTTGAAACCTGCTAGATCTTGCAGGCGGCGTGTTCTCTTCCTTTACAGAGGAAACTCTTAGTTTGAAGGGCTCTGTGATGGTACCATTTCTTGTAAGAGTGTCCAGGATAAGTAAGGTTAGATCAGGCATGGGCCAACTTTGGCCCTCTGGATGTTTTGAACTTCAACTCCCACAATTCCTAAAACCAGTAGGCTGTATTATCTATGTATATGAATTTTATATATGAATTTTCCTCTCATATTTTTGCAGGGCTTTGCAAATCCTATATACATATATTTGTCTAGAGATTTCCATGTACTTGTTTATGTGTATCTATATGTATACATTATTTTTATATATGAATTTTCCCTCACATGTTTGCAAGTCTCTGCAAATCCTATATAGATATAGATATATAGAGAGGTACCTATATATATATCTCTGTGTATATGTGTGTGTGTATAAATAATTTTACATTTGAATTTTCCCCTCACATGTTTGTAAGTCTTTGCAAATTCTATATAGATATAATCTATATAAATAAAAATGTAATGTTCGTTTGTGGGATTAACATAACTCAAAAACCACTGGATGAATTGACACCAAATTTGGACACTATACCCCTAACAGACCAATGAGTGACCATCCCTCATACCCACCCACCCCCCAAAAAACAGCAGAAAGGACTTTAACCCCTCCCCCCCAAAAAAAAGTTAAATGAAGAAAAGCTAAATGATGATGCAGAAAAAAGGAAAGGAAGAGGGAGGGAGGGAAGGAAGGGAGGGGAGAAAGAAAGAAAGAAAGAAAGAAAGAAGGAAGGATGGAAGCAAAGAGCAAAGGAAGGAAGGAAAGAGGTAGAGAAGGAAGAAAGGAGAGAAAGAAAGAAAGAAAGAAAGAAAGAAAGAAGGAAAGTGAGGAAGGATGGAAGCAAAGAGCAAAGGAAGGAAGGAAAGAGGTAGAGAAAGAAGAAAGGAGAGAAAGGAATGAAGGAAGGAAAGAAGGAAGGAAAGAAGGAAGGAAAGAAGGAGAGAAAGAGGGATGGCAAGAAAGAAGGAAAGAGAGAAGGAAGAATGGAAGCACAGAGCAAAGGAAGGAAGGAAGGAAGGAAGGAAGGAAGGAAGGAAGGAAGGAAGGAAGGAGGGAGGGAGGGAGGGAGGGAGGGAGAGAAAGAAGTAGGAAAAGAAAAAGAAGGAGGGCAGAAAAGAGATAGAAGAGGAAGGAAGGAGCGAAAGAAAGAAAAAAGGGAAGGAAGGAAAGAAAGACAGAGCGAAGGAAGTAGAGAAAGGAAGGGAAGGAAAAAAGGAGAGAAAGAGGCAGGAAAAGAAAAAGGGAGGAAGGAAGGAAAGAGGTAGAGAAGGAAGGAAAGAGAGAAGGAAAGAAGAAAAGGGAAGGAAAGAAAGAGGGAGCAAAGGAAGGAGGGAAAGGAGAGAAAGAGGGAGGGAGGGTTGGCCACAGCAACGCGTGGCGGGCACAGCTAGTTATCTATATAGGGAGATGTCTAGATAAATATATATGAATATAGATGTATAGGGCTTGCAAATATTGCAGAGGAAATGCACACACACACACACACACACAGAGAAAGGTGTCTAGATAGATATAAACAGAGATATAAAGGGCTTGCAAATATTGCAGGAGAGAAATGCATGCATATAGAGAGAGGATTTGCAAACATGCATATGTGAAATTAGTATATATAATTATAGATCTATATCTAGCTCTGCATTGTTTATATAGGCATGCAATGTTTGCCTGTTACTATGTTGCAAGCCGGCCTGAGTCCCCATAGGGAGATAGGGTGGGATACACATTAATAATAATAATAATAATAATAATAATAATTATTATTATTATTATTATCAATGTTATTGTTGATTCCATATATTTGTTGACCCTACTTTTCCACTTACAGAGCTAGATAGTTTTTCTTTGAAATACAGTAAGCATTCAAAAACATTTAACCTACTGATGCCTCTAATGTATTTTATTAGGATCTATTTTTATTTTGAAATTGACCAGTAGCTGCTGCATTTTCCACCCTCGCCTTATATTTGAGTCAATACATTTTCCCAGTTTTTTTGGTGCTTTGGCTTATGTTTGGGTTAGTTTATACTCAAGTATAAACCAACCCAAACATCCACATCTATAACATCCACATCATTGAAATGCTATATATTGCTAAAATGTTATTCAAACCATTAACCCAACAAAAATATTTTGTGTTTTAGGGCACAGAATACAATCACATATTATTTCATATTATTTCTAGTCCACGAAAATAGTCCTGTTATGATAGTCTTCTTCTGATTTTTAACTAAGTCCATAAAAGGTGTCCATTCTTCTTGCAGTTTCTGTGATTTAGCTTGTTGCAAAATTAAAGTTAATGATTTTCTTCTGTTTTTTAAAAACGAGGAACCTACCTAGATACATATGAGGGTTGAATGAAAAGTAATGCCTCCACCTTCGTAACTCCTCAATAGATAGCAGTACTGGTACGCGGCAGGTACTGGCTTGTTCAGTAGACTCTCCTCTATAGTTCCATTTTGGCGGGAAGTCTTAGCATTGAAGAGTTGTGTTGTTAAAGTGCAAAATATGGAACCTTGCACAGACAGTCAGTCAATGTGACTTTATTCAAGTTAACTATCGTCATATCACTCAGAGAGAAATTTCAAGCATAATCCGCATTTCACAAGAATATGTGGGTCACATTATTGCTTTGCTTGGCTATCGGAAGATCTGTATATGATGGGCATTCAGGATGCTGACGCCTGAAATGAAAGTGCACATACTTCTTCCATGACAGTTTCAGAAAACTTGTTCATTGTTGGCAGAAATGTATCCAATTGTCTGGTGATTATGTGGAAAAGTGAATAGTGGTAGTTAAAGAGCACATTCTAAGAATTATTTCTGCATTTGATTTATTAAAATATTCTCATCCAAACTCAAGTAACAAAGGTGGAGGCATTACTTTTCATTCAGGCCTCGTATATCCCATCTGTTGAGGCTCAGCGTCTCGGCAGTGAATCTACTACCAGTTGCAGGAGAAGGAGGAGTCACCTGAGTCACAACACCATCCCAGTATATAGCTGGTGACTTGCCAAGTGCTGGACCACCTCTCTTGCTTGGTCAACAACACAACACAGATGTGATACAATTTCCTGGTGGGTCACCATACTTGGTGGATGTTATCCACTTGGCTTGACGGGTCACCCGTTGGCTCCTTCAAGCAATTACCAATGTACAGTAGGAGTTGACTGCACAAGGGTCTCCATCCTTTTTTATGTACGTTCCAGCCCATGCTCTGTATTTTAGGCATCCTGGGACTGAAGTATAGATGAAGGGACATACTCATATGTGTGTTTGTGTGTTTTCTTTCTGGTGTGTGGCACAGGCGGGGAAGGGGAGAGGGAAGCAAACTAGCTCAATGGACAAACTCCAGAGAATCTCAACTGTTTCCTTGCCGAAGAGGTTGCCATGGAAGTGGATGCAATCTGTGGTTAGCCATTTGATCTTTGCTCGTAAGATCCATACTGGTGGGCCGTTGTTTTCCTTTGCCTCTTGCTTCACGATCCCCAGGGGCATAACCTTCGCATTTCAATTAGGGTAACAAGGCAGTTAAAGGGAGGTCTTTCTCTCTCTTTTTCTTCTCCCTCCTCCCTGCCCTTCCAGCAACAGCAGACAGTCTCCAGCATATATAGAGCGGCAGTTGTTTACAAGATGTATCAGGATGGGGGCGGGTGGGGAAAATGTTCCGACTGAGGCAAGGAAATCGGCCAGGACTGTGGGGAACATTGAGTGATCACAGGAACTGGTACATTTCTGCACCTTTTCTCTCTGTGGCGGTGGTTTTGGTCACATAGGGTGGTCTCGCAGCCTGGACGATTTAGGAGTAGTTTAGAGCTAGAATCAACAAGCGATTATTAGATTCCATGCCAATACTTCAAAAATTACTGAGGTCGGCATTTGGTAGGGTAGGAGGGTGGTAAGTTTTTGCTTCTCATAACATCCGTCAGGAGCTGATGAGTGGCTGCTGCTATCTGAAACTATTTTTCTATCTCTCTTTCCAGGTGGTCTCTTTTCTGCAATGGGGGCAAAATGAGAACTGCACAAAATTCAGGTGCTCAGGCCGCACTGACCAGCTACTTGGATCGTTGCAAGAAAAAAGAGGCAGATGTATTTATTCCGTTTCATTTCTATTCTGCTCTTTATAAACGTTTACAGTAGAAATGGAAGAAATAATGGAAGAAAATCTTTATTAATGACTTAGATGAAGGGCTAGAAGGCATGATCATCAAGTTTGCAGAATTGGGAGGGATAGCCAATACTCCAGAGGACAGGAGCAGAATTCTAAACAATCTTGACAGATTAGAGAGATGGGCCAAAACTAACAAAATGAAGTTCAACAGGGACAAATGAAAGATACTCCACTTTGGCAGGGAAAACGAAATGCAAAGATACAGAATGGGGGACAATGCCTGTCTCGAGAGCAGTACGTGTGAAAAAGATCTTGGAGTCCTCGTGGACAACAAGTTAAACGTGAGCCAACAACATGATGTGGCGGCAAAAAAAGCCAATGAGGTGTTGGCCTGCATCAATAGGAGCATAGTGTCTAGATCCAGGGAAGTAATGCTACCCCTCTATTCTGCTTTGGTTAGACCACACCTGGAATATTGTGTCCAATTCTGGGCACCACAATTGAAGAGAGATATTGACAAGCTGGAATGTGTCCAGAGGAGGGCGACTAAAATAATCAAGGGTCTGGAGAACAAGCCCTATGAGGAGCGGCTTAAGGAGCTGGGCATGTTTAGCCTGAAGAAGAGAAGGCTGAGAGGAGATATGATAGCCATGTATAAATATGTGAGAGGAAGCCACAGGGAGGAGGGAGCAAGCTTCTTGGCAGGGGGTTGGACTGGATGGCCCATGAGGTCTCTTCCAACTCTTTGATTCTATGATTCTATGATTGGAATATTGTCAAAAATACATTGTTTAATGTCGACAAACTCCAACCAGAAGAGCCCCAAGCTGATAGGGGTCACAAGAGCGCAGAACGTATTATGCACAAAATTTGAACATGGTTGTTTCCAGCAGAAAACAAGTCAGGGTGGAAGCCTGACTTGGCCACGGTGGTCCATGCCTTACTTACATCCTGAATGGACTACTTTAATGCATTCTACGTGGGGCTGCCTTTGAAAACGGCCCGGAAACGGCAATTGGTGCAATAGTCAGCAGCCAGATTACACTGTTCTACAAATTTTCAGTTTTTCTCAGTTACGGAAACGAAATGTGCCATTTCTTAATAAATTTAACATGCTGGATTCAAATATAATAATTAAATGTGTTAATTGGCTCTGGTTTTTATGCAACAGCTATTTCAATTTTCTCCACAATAGGTAATTCGTTAATATAATGATAATGCGCCTAATCTTACTGTATGTATATAAACCGTGAATATTTACTAAATTTTAGTCAAATTATATTGCCAATAGTTTATACATGAGAAATATTTATTTAATTAGTCTATTGTTTATGTTTGTGCAGCAAGAAACTATATTAGTAGGCCTAATGCAGTTGAAAAGTCTGAAAGTTTAAACGTCAGTTTAATCGTGACTTTAGTTTATATCCTGTTTGCTTCTCTTGACTTTTCTTTTGTATTCAAGGAAAGGTCTCTTACAATGCTCCAGCAGTAGTCTGACAGCATTGACGGAGTCCATTGGCCTTGATATCTTTTTTCCATAGTGCTTTATTTACACACGTGAGAGGCATAACTAGAGTGAAAAGAACAATCTAAAATGATGTTTAACGATACTGTCTCAGTCTTCAACTGACTGACCCTCACCGTTCAAAAGTCTGGCCTTATATAGGGCTTTCTGGCTTTTGCACACGGCACTAATACTGCGTCATCAAACGTTCTAGAATATAGTGTAAGTCGCAACATGCATTTTTTCAACCATACGTGATCACGTGATTGCTTATATCATAAAAACTAGAGCCAATATACATTTTTAAATGTCATTTTCATTTTCAGCACCCCAAAATAATAAAAGAACAACTATTTTCAGGCCTGAAACTTTTTTCTCCGTTGAACAGTGTTATTAATTGGAGCTAGCTACAGGGAACATACCATGCCCTTGCTGAAGCAGCTCCACTGGCTTCCAACAAGTTTCCGGGCTAAATTCAAGGTCAGGTTATTACATATAAAGCCCTATATACTTCGGGCCCAACCTATCTTCGAGATCATATCTCTTTCTACGAACCGGCATGGGCCCTGAGATCAACAGGGGAGGCCCTTCTCTCAGTCTCACCACCATCTCAAGCAAGGTTAATGAGGATGAGAGAGGGCCTTCTCTGTGTTGCCCCCCCCCCCCCCGGCTCTGGAATGCCCTCCCAAAAGAGATTCGATTAACCCACACCTTTCAGTTCTTCCATTCCAACCTGAAAACATTGATGTTCAGACAGGCCTTTGACCTTGAGTGGGCTGAACGGACCCATATGAAGCTGACACTTGGCACCTTGTGAATTGACGGCAGTTTTATCTACTGTTGATTTAAAATTGTATTATTTTGATTTTATGCTACATGTGCTGACAGGTGGTGTTGTTATAATTTTATGTGACTTGTTTTATACTTTTGTACTGTTTTTACATGTTGTATGTTATATGTGCACCCTAGAGTGCCTTGTAAGCTGCCCCGAGTCCCTTCAAGTATATTTTTTTTGTCATGTCAGGAGCAACTTGAGAAACTGCAAGTTGCTTCCGGTGTGAGAGAATTGGCCGTCTGCAAGGACGTTGCCCAGGGGATGCCCGGATGATTTGATGTTTTTATCATCCTTGTGGGAGACTTCTCTCATGTCCCTGCATGAGGAGCTGGAGCTGATTTAGGGAGCTCATCCGCCTCTCCCTGGATTCGAACCTGCGACCTGTTGGTCTTCAGTCCTGCCAGCACAGGTGTTTAACCCACTGCGCCACCATCAAGGAGATGGTTTTGGAAAATAAATAAAGATTGTTATTATTATTATTATTATTATTATTTTACACATGAAAATTATTTTTTGTGTAGAAATATTGTTTTATGTGCAGAAAATGCTATTTTCTATGCAAAGCAATTGCATACAAATTTGCACACTGTAAACTCCCAATCGCAGCACTTTCTGTGCAGAAAGTAATATTACAATGCAGAAATGCTATATTTTTCTGCAGAAAAAGCTGTTTCTGATGCAATAAATGCTCTAATTGGGGGCTTATTCCGCACAACATTTTCATATGGCCAATTTAGGTAAAAAGCAGCATTTTCAACATAGAAAATGCTGCTTTCGGTGCAAAACAACTGAATGCAAATTTTCTGCAGAGTAAGTACTAAATTGGGAACAGGCATCAGAAACAGCGTGGTTTCCAAAATCTTTCTTTCAGAGGGAAAAATAACCAAAATTACTCATTGCTTTTTTGAAGAAGAAATTTAGGGGGAAATGACATCTTTAGCCTCCAAACAGTCCCTGCCTTGAGGGGCACAATCTGAAAGATAGGATGGAAGCGAGAAAGTAAGCTGAAGCACCAGTTCTTAAAGCTTTTATCTCAACCAGCTGAAATGGAAATAGTCCAGGAAACATGAAAGAATGACTCTCAGTGAGGTGGCGGAAAGGGGAGAGGCAAAGTTGATGTAAGAGACTAGCCTTGCCACCATTCTCTCTTTTCTCTCCATCCTACTGCAATGGTGACAGGCATGTAGCCGGGGGGAGGGGGGGGCTTGAGGGGCTTCAGCCCCCCCCCCGAAATTCCCATGGTGGTTCGCGAAAAGGCCTTACTGGTGCATTATTTAAACTGTTATGTTTATTCATATCATGATCTGCTCACAATAATCAATATATCCCATATGCATGGGGGGATTGGGGTAATGATACAAAAGGTTTGCTAGGCTAGACCCTCTTTCACTCAGACTCAACCCCCCCCGAAACTCAGACCCCCCCCGAAAGAAATCCTGGCTACGGGCCTGAATGGTGACCACAGGTTATTTCCGTAAGCATGTAGTCTGTTACATGTGGCTCCTGGTTGCCATGCCATCATCTTAGTTCCATAGTTCCCAACTAAAGCCAGCAACTACTTGTTGGAAGATAGGCTTCCATTTGAAGGTAATGGTGAGTAGAGGTGTGTGAAACAGCAGAAATCTGCTCTGTTTTCCTATCAAATTTTGGATCCCTCCACATTCTGTTTTGGGGAAGATTTCGAGAGATTAGGAGACAGGTCATTGGGATTCATAATTTGGGATCACTGTCAATGCCTCCCTAATCCTTCCAGTATTTTTTGTTTGGCACGAGGGTCCTGTTTAAGGAGCTCCACTGGCTGCTGTTCATTTTCCGGTCCCAATTCAAGGTGCAGGTTCTTACCTACAAAGCCCTGAATGGTTTGGGACCTGCGTGACCGTATTTCTGTGTATGAACCCACACGATATCTTCGTTCATCTGGAGAGGCCCTCTTTGCACTCCCACCGTCATCGCAGGCGCGACTGGTGGGGACGAGGGAGAGGGCCTTCTCAGTGGTGGCTCCTCAACTCTGGAACTCACTTCCCAAGGACATCAGGCATGCCCCAACTCTGGCAGTCTTCAGGAGGAGCCTGAAAACATGGTTGTTCCAGTGTGCCTTCCCAGAATAATGAATTCTCAGAATTGTGCTCTCCAAATGCACTTTACACTGACTTAGGATTGTTGTACGCTCCCACCAACACCCCATCTCTCCCACCTTATCCACGCCTAGCATTATTTTTAACTTTAATTACATTTGGCCCAGCCATAGATTTTAATTGTGTGTTGTATTACTGTCATTGTACATTGCTTTTTTGTTTTGAGTTTTATTTAATTGTTTTAACTGTTGTTGTTATTGCTTGTATTGATATATTGTGGGCTCAGCCTCATGTAAGCCGCACTGAGTCCCTTGGGGAGATGGTAGCGGGGTATAAATAAAGTATTATTATTATTATTATTATTATTATTATTATATAGAGCCACAGACCTTATTTTAGGTCTCGTGGCCCACCAGTGGGCAGTGGCTCACAGACTGGGAACTGTGAACCCAAACACCGATGGATCTGGACCAAACTAGACACACATGTCTGATGTGCTGAAATTTGATTATTGGAGAGGTTTGGGGGGAGGGGGGGATGACTTTCCTTTCTGGGAGTTGTAGTTCACCCACAACTAGAGAAATTGTGACCTCCACCGATGATAGACCTGGACCAAACCTGACACACAGAAACCCCCATGATGGTCTCAACCTACTGGAGGGGTTTGAAGAGACTGACTCACCATAGTGGAAGTTGTAGTTTACCCTACAGCCAGAGAGCACACTGAACCCTACCAATGATGCATCTAGAGCAAACTTGCCCAACATAACAAATTTTTAGTCCTGATGGAGTTTCTCAGAGTTAACCTAACATGATGCGAGTTGTAGTTCACCCACAACCTTATGCATTTTGTACAATTAAAAAATATACTTTTTCAAATAACCCAGGCAATGTCGGGTACCCAAGTTAGTTATTAGTCCATTATTGATAATAATAGTAATTATAATCTTAATAATTATATAATTAATTAATTATAATTATTAGTTATTATTAATAATAATTCTACTTATTGCTGCTTTTCTATGGGAAACTTGCACAAGAGCTTTCCATATAGAGATGTGAGATTTCAAATAAAAAAATTGGATTTTTGTTATCACATTTGTTCCACAAATCGCATTTTTACGTACATTTTTCTGTAATGCATGCATCTCATGAACATTTTTGAAAATGAGCACAATTTGCTCCCTGAAACAAACTATTTTTTGCATGCAGGTTGGCACTTATATGCATCAATGTGTACATTGTATACATAGAAAGAGGAGGGCTAGCTGCAAACTTGATCAGAATCTTCAGAAATGAATGGATTTCAGAGGCAAATGTATTCCAGATTGTGTTTATGTTTAGGAAATATGAAAAATTGGCAAGTTTGTACTAAAATGCCAACAACTGGATCTGGATGAATGTCAAGAAATGACTCTCTTACCTTAGATTCCCAGCACACAAATACCATACAGAACCATTTCACCCAGCAACAAATATATTCCACATCTACAAAGTTTGCAATCCTAGCAGACTGTATGATGCAAATATTTATATAGAATGGTTGAAAAAAGTTTGTCAGATTTTTATTCCTCTTAGACATAAGAGGACGCTGCACAGTGAGAGATAAATTGAAGATGAAATAAAAATTCCCCCAGCGAAGCAAGCGGAAGGCTAAGAAAGATAATTTTTCATTTATTTGCAATCCCAATGGAATGCAATTAAAATATGTAAAGCAAGTATGAGTTTCCAAGAAGAGTAAGCAAATAATCACCAACCCTTTGCTGTGCCATGCATCCAATGGAGATAATACAGTGGTTCTCAACCTTCCTAATGCCGTGATTGGGAGTTGCAGTTGCTGGGATTTATAGTTCACCTACAATCAAAGAGCATTTTGAACTCCACCAATGATGGAATTGAACCAAACTTGGCACACAGAACTCCCAACAGAAAATACTGGAAGGGTTTGGTGGGCATTGACCTTGAGTTTCAGAGTTGTAGTTCACCTGCATCCAGAGAGCATTGTGGACTCAAACAATGATAGATCTGAACCAAACTTGGCATGAATACTCAATATGCCCAAATGTGAAATCTGGTGAAGTTTGGGGAAAACAGACCTTGACATTTGGGAGTTGTAGTTTCTGGGATTTATAGTTCACCTCCAATCAAAGACCATTCTGAAACCCACCAACAATAAAATTGGGCCAAACTTCCCACACAGAACTCCCATGACCAAATGAAAATGCTGTATTTTCTGATAGTCTTTGGTGGCCTCTCTGACACCCCCTTGTGACCCCCCCAGGGGTCCCAACCCCTAGGCTGAGAAACATGGTTATATAATATCGTCGAAGGCTTTCATGGCCGGAATCATTGGATTGTTGTAGGTTTTTTAGGGCTATATGGCCATGTTCTAAAGGCATTTTCTCCTGACGTTTTGCCTGCATCTATGGCAAGCAGGCCCGTAGCCAGGATTTTGTTTCGGGGGGGGGGGGCTGAGTTTGGTTCGGGGGGGGGGCTGAGTCTGAGTGAAAGAGGGTCTAGCCTAGCAAACCTTTTGTATTGTTACCCCAATATCCCCATGCATATGGGATATATTGAGCATGGTGATCAGATCATGATATGAATAAACATAACAGTTTAAATAATGTACTAGTAAGGCCTTCTCGCGGACCACCATCAGAATTTGGGGGGGGGGGGGCTGAAGCCCCCCCCCCCGGCTACATGCCTGATGGCAAGCATCCTCAGAGATAGTGAAGTCTGACCTCACTACCTCTGAGGATGCTTGCCATAGATGCAGGCGAAACGTCAGGAGAAAATGCCTTTAGAACATGGCCATATAGCCCGAAAAAACCTACAACAACCCACTGATATAATAGATGGAAGAAACTTTTCAAAGCAACTTGGACCCCATGCCTTGCAATTTGGCGAGGCTCCAGTTTTTTCCATCAACGTTTCTTTTCCTTCCTTCCTTTCCTTCCCTTAATAAAATTATGTCTGAAACAAAGATGTTTATAGCTTCACGGGACTCGATTCATATGGAAATAGAGTTCAAGATGTGATATAGCTCTCTCTTTTTCTATTTTGTATTATTATTTTATTTTTATGAATGATCATAGTTAAAACCTAGCATTTATTCATCTTGCTTGTGGAGGGGAAAATACAGATTAAAAAGAACTGTGTGTGCAAATGTTTTTTATTTTCCTCTTCTTATTTTCTTGCCACATGTCTGTCTTTAATTAGCAGCATGGAGTACAAAGGCTATATTTATAGTGCCACCATCTTGGAGGGGACGGTACGATGATCCACCGCATGTATTGCTCAGTGGCCTCCACAGTGTTGCGGCTCCCAGTTACACCTTTGCAAATGCCACAAGCTTCACAAATATTCATTGCTTGCTTTTATTATAAACTGCCCTCAGGCAAGATTCCATGTTGAAATGGTGTTCAGAAAATAGTCCAGTAAATACATACATAAAATATGACTAGTAGGGCTGTGCAAAAATTCGGATGCGGGTCATAAGTCATAAGTGTTTTGGAAAATCTGTAGTTATGACCCGCTTTACAAAGACAGCACCATGTGGCCACCCCACACAAACGAATTAAAACACCCATTTACAAAGTTTTCGTAAAAAGTTAATTATGAAACAAAACATTAATAAAATTTTCAGAACTTCATATTAATTACAAAATGGATCCCTTACTAATTTTTCAAAACACTTTAGAAACAAAATGGGGGGAGGGCAAATTTCATAAATACAAACAAAGTGGATTTTTGGCATTTCGCACACCTCTAATGACTAGAATGACTAGGTGCCGCTACAAAGGCTCACAATTTCATGGGAAGTAAATATGATTGTTAAAGTAGGATCACAATGCTACATTTGCATAGTGTGAAATAATTAGTAGTCTTATGCTTCATTTCCCCCTGTCTTTTCTTTCACACACATAGAATCATAGAGTTGGAAATGCCCTTGTGGGCCATTCAGTCCAACCCCTTTCTGCAAGAAACAGGAATATCGCATTCAAAACACCCCCAAAAGATGGCCATTCAGCCTCTGTTTAAAAGCCTCCAAAGAAGAAGCCTCCACCACACTCCGGGGCAGAGAGAGTTCCACTGATGAACAGCTCTCACAGGAAGTTCTTCCTCATGTTCAGGTGGAATTTCCTGCAGTTTGAAGCCATTGTTCCACACCCTAGTCTCCAGGGCAGCAGGAAACAAGCTTGCTCCCTCCTCCCTATGACTTCCCCACACATCCATGACCCTCATCATGTCTCCTGTCAGCCTTCTCTTCTGCAGGCTAAACATGCCCAGCTCTTTAAGTGACTCCTCATAGGGTTTGTTCTCCAGACCCTTGACCATTTTAGTCACCTTCCTCTGGACACATTCCAGCTTGTCAACATCTCCCTTCAATTGCGGTGCCCAGAACTGGACACAGTGTGATTCCAGGTAAAGTGGTCTGACTAAGACAGAACAGAATAGAGGGGTAGCATGACTTCTCTGGATCTAGACACTAGGCTCCTATTGATGCAAGCCAAAATCTCATTAGCTTTTTTAGCTGCCACATGCCATTGTTGGCTCATGTTCAACTTGTTGTCCATGAGGACTTCAAGACCTTTTTCATGCATACTGTTGTCGAGCCAGGAATCGTCCCCCATTCTGTATCTTTGCATTTCCTTTTTTTCTGTCTAAGTGGAGTCTCTTGCATTTATCCCGGTTGAACTTCATTTTGTTAGTTTTGGCCCATCATCTCTCCAATCTGTTAAGATTGTTTTTAATTCTGTTCCTGTCTTCTGGAGTATTGGCTCCCCCCCCCCCCCCCCAATTTGGTGTCATATGCAAACTTTTTGATCATGCCTTCTAACCCTTCATCTAAGTCATTAATGAAGATCCAACAGAACTGGGTCCAGATCAGAACCCTGCTTCTGGCACTCCACTCATCACATCTTTCCAGGATGAACAGGGAGCATGGAGGAGAATCACCTTCTGGGTTCCTTCACTTAACCAATTACAGATCCAGCTAACCGTAGTTGTGCTTAGTCCACATTGGACTAGTTTCCTTGCCAGAAGGTCATGGGGGACCTCGTCGAAGGAAGACCTTCCTGAAATCCAGATACGCTCCATCCATGGCATTCCCTGCATCTACCCAGCTTGTAATTCGATGGAAAAAAGAGATCGGATGAGCCTGGCATGACTTGTTTTTGATAAATCCATGTTGACTATTGCTGATGACTGCATTCGTTTCTAAGTGTTTGCAGACCACTTCCTTAATGATCTTTTCCAGAGTCTTGCCTAGTATTGACATGAGGCAGACTGGATGGTAATTGTTTGGTTGGCCCTTTCTTCTTGGGAGCATGATTTAAATCAAGATGTTTTAAGGGAGAGTATATTTTTTGGGCAAATAATAATAATAATAATAATAATAATAATAATCTTTATTTATACCCCGCCACCATCTCCCCAAGAGGACTTGTGGCAGCTTACATGAGGCCAAGCCCAGCAATACAATAAAATAATATACAACCAAACACAACAACAAATGATATAATATAATATAATATAATATAATATAATATAATATAATATAATATAATACACAGCCATTTTGCACACATCAACAATATAAAATCATAACATTTAAAACACAAAAATTGATCACATTGGGTGGGCCAATTTAAATAGGTTAAAAATTTAAAATACTGGTGAGATAGCAATGTAATGTGTCTGGACAGAGGATCCGAGAGTTAAAGTAGGATGTGACTGCGCTAGCAGGTAAAATAAAGTACTACCGAGGGCCATTTTACAGAGGTAGGTCATGTCAGGGCATTATTGTACATACATCCATTGAAGGCGCACTGGAACAGCCAGGTTTTCAAGCTCTTCCTGAAGACTGCCAGGGTGGGAGCTTGTCTAATATCTCTGGGGAGTGAGTTCCAAAGTCGGGGGGCCACCACAGAGAAGGCTCTTTCCCTCATCCCCACAAGTTTGCGATGGGGGCGGGAGTGAGAGAAGGGAGATTGAAGATTGAAGAGATTGTGTATGTTCATAAACAGAAATGTGGTCACTCTGCTGAATATATATATATTTGTGCATTGGCATATCTTTGTCCCTAAAATAGCTAGGTACATCGGTTTAACAGCTGAGAAACCTAGTTGCCTTACATAAATACTGGTGAATGCCATTTTACCAAAAATCTTATGACTCTAACACAGCATTTCTCAACCTAAGAATCGGGATCCAGGGGAGGGGGGGGGGTCGCACAGGTTGTTAGAAGGGTCACCAAAGTGCATCAGGAAACACAGTATTTTCTGTTGGTCATTGGGATTCTGTGTGGGAAGTTTGGCCCAATTGGATATAGGTGAACTACAACTCTAAAACTCAAGGTCAATGCCCACCAAACCCTTCCAGTATTTTCTGTTGGTCATAGGAGTTCTGTGTAACAAGCTTGGTACAATTCTATTGTTGGTGGGGGGGCATTTACCTTGAGTTTTGGAGTTGTAGTTCGCCTACATCCAGAGAGCACTGTGGACTCAAACAATGATGGATCTGGACCAAACTTGGCACAGATACTCAATATTCCCAAATGTGAATATTGGTGGAGTTTGGGGAAAATAGACCTTGACATTTGGGAGTTGTAGTTGCTGGGATTTATAATTCACCTCCCAAATTACATTCTGAACCCCACCAACAACAGAATTGGGCCAAACTTTCCACAGAGAACCCCCATGCCTTGAAGGGACTCACTGGCGTGAACCTCCCTCCAGCTTTGCAAGCTCTCCCTCGCCCACACATGTGCACCACACTGCCATACGTCAAACACGCCTGCTTTCCCCTCCTTGCTTGGAGTCTCAGAAACAGGATTGGCTTTTGGTGGGAGGATTCGCCGTATGTTTCCAAAAAGAAAGACAAGGACAGGTGGAGAGATCTTCAGCTTTCTCCACCAAAGGGGTTCCTAAGAACATCAAAAAGATATGTTTTCTGATGGACTTTGGCGACCTCTTTGAAACCCTTCGTGACACCCCCCCCCCCCCCCGGGATCTTATCTTCCAGGTTGAGAAACACTGCTATAGATTCATTAAAGTGCATGCTGTGAATTGTGCACAATATAAGGAAGAAAAGTCACTTTCAGTTCAGCACAATATTATTTCTATCATTGCTGGTGAGGTTGAAGGGAAGCCAAAAGGCACTGAAGCCAGATTCCAGCGACAGTTAATAAAACGTTGAAGGAGCGTTGCCTGGGATTTTAACTCGACTTTTATGTACTCTCTTTTAAGGGACATGTTCCTAATGCTGCTATTCTATGTGGTGTTGTGAGTATTGGAAAGCAAAACAGATGGCCAAATTGATGGGATGGTACATCAAACAATAGGATCTGGCGATCACACAAAATCAAATGAAACTGTTCTGTTGTGGTCAGACAGAACTGTGTATTACTCACAGATTAGAGGACTGGTAATCTCTTTTTCACCTTCCAACATTTCACAGACAAAAACCAGAACATAGCCGAGCTGCATAACCAAGCAGTATAATCGGAGTATAATAGCGATGCAAAAAGATATTAATACTAATAAGGAAAAACAGACAAGCGAGGAGAAGCTGTAGCAGTTTGCTTTTGCCTTTGAATTGTGCTCCAATTCCGAGCACAATTCAAAGTCCTGGTCTTGACCTATAAAACCCTATACGGCTCCAGTCCAGTGTATCTGTCCGAACGTATCTCCTTCTACGTCCCACCTCGGAGCTTAAGATCGTCTGGGGAGGCCCTGCTCTCGGCCCGGCCTTTGTCTCAAACACGCTTGGTGGGGACGAGGGACAGGGCCTTCATGGTGGTGGCCCCCCGCCTGTGGAATTTGCTCCCCGGGGAAATTAGGTCATCGTCATCACTTCTCACCTTTAGAAAAAAGGTTAAAACGTGGCTGTGGGACCAGGCCTCCGGGCAATCAGGTTAAAGGACAATTGATAATGCTGACTATGGCATGGAAGAGGATTTGGATAAGTTAAGCGGAGTAATCATTAGTAGATGGCTAGCTAAATAGCCACCAGATGGGCAATAGCTAATCAGAGTGTAAGTATACTGTTTTTAATCTTTATTTATTAATGTTCATGTATAATTGTTATATTTGTTATTCTGTATTTTATGATGTGGCATTGAATTATTGCCAATTGTAAGCCGCTCTGAGTCCCCCCAAGGGTTGAGAAGGGTGGGGTAGAAATGTTCGAAATAAATAAATAAATAAATAAATAAATAAATCTGCAGATAAGAGAAACTATTTTTGGACTTTGAACTCAGTTTGCAGCAACTGAAGTAAGATGGGACCAAAGAGGGAAAGTAGAAGAAAGAGGGAAACTGGGACATTCTAAAAACGATTGAAAAAGTGGGATGAGACAATATTAATCAGGGCAGTCTCTGCCAAAATAGAACAGTTAGAAAGTAATCTTGTGAGTTTGTGTGGAATCGCTATCCATTTGTCCCATTCGTATGGCCCCATTCCCATTTCCATCCGCTGCTTCCGAAAATGGGCGCCTATACAAATGAGTTTTTCCATCGAAGATTCAAGAAACAAATGGCTACAACTGGCATACTGGGGGGGGGGGGGGGAGGCTACTTTTGTTTTGTTTTGCTGGTGTTTCTGTCCCCAAGGGGGTTATTTATTTATTTATTTATTTCACAGTTTTCTATACCGAGCTTCTCAACCTCATTGAGGGACTCAGCCATAAAAAACATATACACTCATTAAAATATCATGTATCACAAATTACCAAAACAACTTTAAAAACACTATATATAAAACTACAGTGGTCAGTCGTCCTATTAAGATGGATTTACATCAACTTCCATCCAGGGTCCTATGGTGTTGTCTCAGTCATCGAAGGCCTGACTGTCCCAAGCCATCCAAATGGATGGAACGGTATGAAAACACAAAATAAACAAATAAAACAGTACCGAGGCCCATGACTACAAGAAAGTATGCTCTTTTTAAAATCTGAAATATATATTACGGGTGTTCGCGTTTAATTCTTTGTTTATTATCTTCATATCCAGCCTTTCCACCAAAGAGCGGCAGGATGCATAAATGTCGCTTCTCCCTTCTCTCTATTTGTGTCGAATTCTTTTAAAAGTCATTTCCCAATCAGTCAATGACTTTGCAATGGCAAAGCCCCCCCCCCCCCACCACACCTTTCAAAAATAAAGCAAGCAGAAAAGCAAAATTAAAAACCCAAAGTTATTCCCAGGCCACAGGCTCATAATCTATATTATTCTTTTAAGTTTCCCTCCATATCATATTCATGTAACACAAGCCAACAAGTATTTCTCATCAGATATAATTTTAGGTCATTCTTATAGAGTTTTTTCGCACTGAATTCAGGTCTGTGTTTATTTTTTCTCTATTACGTGTACTTTTTGTGATGAGACTAATCAAATAATTAATGCATTTACACACACTGTTCTGGTACAGCTGTACCAGGAGTTCCAACTTTATTTGCTTTGTATTAAATGTTTGCTTGCAGTCCAAGGTTTCAGGGACTCTGCAGATAGGTGGCTTCCTTTGTTTGCAGTCACAGGGCAAGTCACCTGTCCATCATCGTTAAGTTTTGGTTCCACCCCTTTCTCAGGGCAATTGGAAAGGGAAGGGAGCCATTTTTTAGTTAGTCTCAGCAAGGTTAACTAATGTATAGGATGTGTGCAAGCTTCCCCTGTACAAAAGCTTCAACCTTTAAGAATTTCCAGGAAAACAGCCCTAAAGACCAAAGAACTCCAGCTGGAGACCATCTACTGCCTTACTGGTAGGTCCACTCGGCGTTCAAGATGCAGTTCGACCCGGTAGCAGAGCCCACATCAGTAAGGGTTAGATTACAGTCAGCCTGGGAGAAGTTAAAAAGGGTATTTTCCTTTAAAGAAGAAGTTATTGAAGACAGTTGCCTGTCCTTGGTGGGCAAGATTAGGAATTCACCAGTTGCCTAAAAGCTTGGAATCATTTGCTTAATTTTACAGAAGACAAGTTTCTGTTTGATTGTTCATTAATAAAGGACTTTGTTGTACTTCACAAGCTATCTAAAGACTATTTGTGGTGAAACCCTCTGAGAACTTCTCTTTGGGCCCCCTAGCTTCCCGCTGGGCAAAGGTTGCACATCCTGTTCTAAAGACAATTATGTACAGGCCCAGCGCGACAGAACACACACTGATATGAATAGAATCTAATTGATACCAGTGCATGAATGCATTCATTATTCAATGTATTGTCGAAGGCTTTCATGGCCAGAATCACTGGGTTGTTTTAGGTTTTTCGGGCTATATGACCATGTTCTAGAGGCATTCTCTCCTGACATTTCACCTGCATCTATAGCAAGCATCCTCACAACCTCTGAGGATGCTTGCTATAGATGCAGGTGAAATGTCAGGAGAGAATGCCTCTAGAACATGGTCATATAGCCTGGAAAAACCTACAACAACCCATTCATTATTCGATTAGCCTAATCGCAAAAACTACACATGATAGAGAAAAAATAAACTGTGAATCGCAAAAACTACACATGATAGAGAAAGATTTGTGAATTCAGCACAAAAAAACCTCATTAAGAATTACTTAAAATAATTTATGATGAAAAATACTTGTTGGCTTGTGGTTAATTAGATTCTATTGATATCAATGTGTAAATGCATTAATTATTTGATTAGCCTCATTGCAAAAACTACATGTGATAGAGAAAAAATAAACACAGATCTGAATTCAGCACGAAAAACTCTGTAAGAATGACATAGTTATATCTGATGAAAAATATTTGTTGGTTTGTGTGACATGAATATGATGTGAAATGTGCAGACTTTACAGTAGTCCGCTGTAATGTCCCATTAGTTCTAATTTTAAAAGAGGATGAGATGGAAGAAAATAAAGACATATTTAAAATCAGCATAAAAATTGATTTAAACTGTGCCACTCTCATTTCTGATTATTACAAAATGTTGGCTTGGGTTATTAAAACATCTGGAGGAGAAGGAGTTGAGTTTTACTCAGGGAGATGAATTGCTCTGGGACCCAAGTCTGTTCCCATATGAACCAAGAACATATCAGGGTGATATAATGCTTCAACCAATTGACCAATGAAGGATAGCCCATCAAAAGTGTAACAGAGGGTGTCCCTTTAACCCAGTGTTTCTCAAACTGTGTTCCTCCAGGTGTTTTGGACTTCAGCTCCTAGAAATCCCAGCCGGCTTCCCAGCGGTTAGGAATTGTGGCAGTTGAAGTCCAAAAGATCTGGAGGAGCACAGTTTGAGAAACTCTATTTTAGTCAATTCAGTGTATGCCTGCCAAACATTTGAATGCCTAGCCCAGTGGTTCTCAACCTTCCTAATGCCGCGACCCCTTAATATAGTGGTTCTCAACCCTAATGACCCCTTAATACAATCCCTCATGTTGTGGTGACCCACAACCATAATATTGTTTTGTTGCTACTTCATAACAGTCATTTTAGTACTGTTATAAATCATATTGTAAATATCTGATATGCAGTATGCATTTTCATTGACTGGACCAATCTGGGCACAAATACCCAATACACCCAAAAGTGAATTCTAGTGGGGTTGGGGGAAGATTGATTTTGTAATTTGGGAGTTCTAGTTGCTGGGATTTATAGTTTACCTATAATCAAAGAGCATTCTGAACTGCACCAGCGATGGATTTGAACCAAACTTGGCTCCCATGACCAATGGAAAACACTGGAAGGGTTTGATGGGCATTGACCTTGAGTTTGGGAGGTGTGGTTCACCTATATCCAGAGAGCACTGTGGACATGCAATGGTGGATCTGGACCAAACTTGGCACGAATACTCAATATGTCCAAATATGAACACTGGTGGAGTCTGCGGAAAATAGATCTTGACATTTGGGAGTTGTAGTTGCTGGGATTTATAGTTCATTACAATCAAAGAACATTCTGAACTCCACCAGAATTGGCTCAAACTTCTCACATGGAATCCCCATGACCATCAGAAAATACTGTGTTTTCTTATGGTCTTTGGTGACCCCTCTGTCACCCCCTCACGACCCCCTCAGGGGTCCCAACCCCCAGGTTGAGAAACACTGGCCTAGCCTATACGTTGTGCATTCTTGAAGCAACCTGTAGTTCTGACAACATGTAGTAGTGTTCAATGTTTATATCCAGTCAAATTGTGTGTTGTTTTGATGATATGCAATTCTATTCCCCCTTGATGGACTGTCACCTTGTCGTGGTGAGGGGGCTTGCATGTTCCAATGAACCTGCGGGCACAACAACTGGAGTCATGCACTCCCAGGAGTGGCCGTGAGGGAGGTTCCAGACTAAGCACAGTCCGAAGTCCCAAAGACCTCAACAGTGGAACAGGCAGAGGATAACATGGAACATGTTACAACGACCGTGAAAGCGGAAGAAGGCTACAACAGATTGAGAAGCCACGGTCGTCTTGTTAAACTATGCCACCCGTGGAACCTCACTCTGTGAAGACTGTGTGTTGATCAGTTGTGCATTGACCTCCACACATTAAAAAAATCATGCACAGGCATCTTCCAAGGAAAATAAAAACAAACCATTCCTGGAATGATTCCATCCGCGCTGCCTCCGGAAAATCCTGCAAATCTCTTGGGTAGACAAGCGGACAAATGTCAGCGTGCTGGAAGAAGCAAAGACCACCAGCATTGAAGCAATGGTCCTCGGCCATCAACTCCGCTGAACCAGCCACGTTATCCGGATGCTCGACCACCATCCCCCAAAGCAGTTGCTCTACTCCGAACTCAAGAATGGAAAACTGAATGTTGGTGGGCAGGAAAAGAGATTTAAAGATGGGCTCAAAGCCAACCTTAAAAACTCTGGCATAGACACTGAGAACTGGGAAGCCCTGGCCCTTGAGCGCTCCAGCTGAAGGTCAGCTGTGACCAGCAGTGCTGTAGAATTTGAAGAAGCACAAATGCTGGGTGAAAGAGAGAAATGTGCCAAGAGGAAGGCGCGTCAAGCCAACCCCAACCGGGACCGCCTTCCACCTGGAAACCAATGCCCTCACTGCGGAAGAAGATGCAGATCAAGGATAGGACTCCACGGTCACCTATGGACCCATCGCCAGTACACTGATCCTGGAAGACTATCCTACTTGGACAACGAGGGATTGCCTAAGTAAGTAAGTATGCAATGCTATTATATGTGTGGCACCTTGAGTTCTTTCTTAGCTGCCCCGAGTCCCTTTGAGGAGATGGTGACGGGGTGCAAATAAAGTTTAATTATTATTTTATTATTATAGTAAATTGTACTGCATTTTCAATAAACTTCTATCTTTATGTTGGACGGATTTTGAAGACAGATTAAGGACCTCATCAGATGGGTGTAAGGCTCCGTTTCCATGTGCTGCATAAACAAAGCCACAAGGGAGCTCCGTGGAGGCCATCACATGATGTAAGGGCACTTTCAGTTGGACTCCACTTGGCTCAGTTTCCACAGTGCATGGAAACAGAGCCCTACACCCATATTCAAGAGTCAGGTGTTATCCAACTCCAAACAGACTTAAAATGGGAGAAAACAGGGGGAAGATGGGTAAGTTCTAAAAGCCTGGCTTTTTGAGCAGGCCCTCCCAAATATGGCATAGCTATATGAAAGCATGGAATTACTGGGTGACGCAATCAAATAATGACTTAGAATCATAGAATCAAAGAGTTGGAAGAGACCTCATGGGCCATCCAGTCCAACCCCCTGCCAAGAAGCAGGAATATTGCATTCAAATCACCCCTGACAGATGGCCATCCAGCCTCTGTTTAAAAGCTTCCAAAGAAGGAGCCTCCACCACACTCCGGGGCAGAGAGTTCCACTGCTGAACGGCTCTCACAGTCAGGAAGTTCTTCCTCATGTTCAGATGGAATCTCCTCTCTTGTTGCTTGACATGGAAACGCTCACGATAATGTTTTAAGGCTTTGTATGGTTTTTATATTTTTATATTGTACTAGCCATCCCCTGCCACACGTTGCTGTGGCCCAGTCTGTGTATATGTGTTTTGTGTGTGCATATTTTTGTGTATATGTGTATATATGTGTGTTTGCATATGTGTGTGTGTGTGGTTTTGTGAATGCATTGTAATGTATTTTTTTTTTTGCTTTTAAGTCTCTTCTGGTGTGTTTTTCAGTGTTTTTATGTGTGATGGTCATTTGTTGGCCTGATACATGTATTCTGTCCAAACTTGGTGTCAATTCGTCCAGTGATTTTTGAGTTCTGTTAATCTCACAAACGAACATTACATTTTTATTTATACCTAGCTGTTCTCTGCCACGCGCTGCTGTGGCCCAGTCTGTGTATGTGTTTTGTGTGTATATGTGTGTGCATATATTTGTGTATATGTGTATATATGTGGTTTTGCGCATGCGTTGTAATGTAATTTTTGTTTTTTGGCTTTTTAAGTCTCTTCTGCTGTGTTTTTCAGTGTTTTTATGAGTGATGGTGACTCGTTGGCCTGATAGGTGTATTGTGTCCAAATTTGGTGTCAATTCATCCAGTGGTTTTTGAGTTATGTTCATCCCACAAACGAATATTACATTTTTATTTATATAGATGCTAATGTTTTTAACAGTATTTCATTATTGTTTTACTTGTTATAATTGTCGAGGCACCAAATTGTTGCCAATTGTGAACCGCTCCGAGTTGCCTCTGGGCTGAGAAGGGCGGAGGGAATGGGGTAAGACGGTTTCATCTGATTTCCCCTGATTTCCCCCATGCCCTCCATCTGATGAAGTCCAATGTCTGGAGCTTGATCGCTCAATTGGTGAGTGGAAGAGTAGGTGCCAACCTCTTTCATTCCTTCCCAAGACCCCATCCCAATGGCAATGCATGTTTACCGCAAGTCCTGCTCTCTTTTTCTCTTCCAATGCAGGGTAGCTGCTCAGTTGAGGGCGGGGGGTATGACATCCCGAGTTACTGCACCAGGTAATACCAACTCTAGTAATTCTAGAATGGAAAACCCATTCGTTTCTATCAGGGAGCAAATAATTGTGAATATTCTGCCTTCTGTCAGAGATACCAAAACTAAGGCCCGCAGGCCAGATGCGGCCCTCCAGGGTCATTTTCCCAGCGTCCCATCTTAAACTTTAGACTTAGGGTCACTCTCAGTCTGAAATGACTAGAAGGCACACAACAGCAACAATAACAACAATCCTAAATCCCATTGGCTGCAAAAAAAAAAAAAAAAAAGCAAATGGGATTTTGGCTTGCATAAATAGGAATCTAGTGTCTAGATCCAGGGAAGTCATGCTACTCATGCTCTTGGTCAGACCACACCTGGAGTCACACCGTGTCCAATTCTGGCCACCACAATTGAAGGGAGATGTTGACGCTAAGCTGGAATGTGTCCAGAGAAGCGTGACTAAAATAATCAAGGGCATGGAGAACAAACCCTATGAGGAACGGCTTTAAGATCTGTGCATGTTTAGCCTGCAGAAGAGAAGGCTGAAAGGAGACATCATGAGGGCCATGGATCAAGATGTGAGGAGAAGTCATAGGGAGGAGAGAACAGGCTTGTTTTCTGCTGCCCTGGAGACCAGGACACAATGGAACAATGGCTTCAAGTTACAAGAAAGGAGATTTTGCCTGAACATGAGGAAGAACTTCCCGACTGTGTGAGAGAGCTGTTCAACGGTGGAAACCCCTTCTGCCCCAGAGTGTGGTGAAGGCTCCTTCTTTGGAGACTTTTAAACAGAGGCTGGATGGTACTGTCAGGGGTGCTTTGAATGAGATTTTCCTGCTTCTTGGCAGAATGGGGTTGTATTGGATGGCCCACCAGATCTCTTCCAACTCTATGATTCAAAGATTCTATGATTCTATGACTATCTCATCAGGCAAAAGTAGGCCCACGCTTCCTATTGAAATACTGGTAAATGAATATTCTGCCTTCTCCTTGCTAGGGGTGAGGTTAGGAGAGCTGGATTCACTTGAGGTCACCCACTCTGCTAGGAGCCCTTGGTGGTGAAAGGTCAGTGGTTCGAATCCAAGGAGCAGGATGAGCTCCCGTCTGTCAGCTCCAGCTTCCCATGTGGGGACCTGAGAGAAACCTCCCATAGGATGGTAACACATCCCCTGAGCAGTGTCCTTGCAGACGGCCAATTCTGTTACACCAGAAGTGACTTGTTGTTTCTCAAGTCACTCCTGACATGAAAAAAAAACCACACTACTAATGTCAAAAGGAAGATTCAAAGTGAAAACGTTCTGACCCAGTTCCCGATGTCATGTCTCAGCCACAATGCTATGCTAGTAGTTTTCAGTTCTCTCCGAACTGTTTTTGATGAATGCCACTGGAAATGGATAGACGCGACAGACAGAAAGTTCAGACTGACTGATTAAGTGTTACATATCCATAAAACGGAGAAACATCATTGACTAAATTCAAAAGGTGGTTGACTTTTTAGGGGAGGGAGGTTGGTTAGATGTTAGATTTCAAAACACCAAAAAAGTCCAACATTTCAAAGTGTAAATGGTCAGATTTAATGTTTGTGTAAAACTAACACTTTGGTACCAAAAAAAAAGGAGGATTGGCATATATCAAGAATGCATCAGCAGATCTTGAGGCATGTTGCTTTTTGAGAGTGCAACTCCTAGAATTCCTCAGCTTCCTCTCTCCTAAATGTACTTTTTATCCCTAACTCACCCAGGGTTTTAAGATTTTAACATTTTATCTCATACATTTGGCCCACCCTTTGTGTTTGATTTTATTATGTCGTTTTATATTGTTTACTAGCTGTACCCGCCACACGTTGCTGTGGCCAACCTTCCCTCCTTCTTTCTTTCTTTCCTTCTTTCCCTCCTTCCCTTTTCTTCTTTCCTTCTCTCCTTCCTTCCTTCTCTACCTCTTTCCTTCCTTTTTCTTTTCCTTCCCTTTCTCTTTCCTTCCTTCCTTTGCTTTTTGCTTCCATCCTTCCTTTTGTCTTTCCTTCCCTCCCTCTTTCTTTCTCTTCTTCCTTCACTCCCTTTTCCTTCCTTTTCTTTTTTATTTTCCTTCTCTCCTTCCTTCTTTCTCTACCCATTTCTTTCCATCCCTCTTCTTTTCCTCTTTCTCTACTTTCTTCCTTCTCTACCTCTTTCCTTCCTTCCTTTGTTCTTTGCTTCCATGCTTCCTTCTCTCCTTCCTTCCTTCCTTCCTTCTTTCCCTCCTTCTCTCATTACTTCTTGACTGTCCCTTCCATTTAATATTGTATATCTTATATAGAAAGAAGGAAAGGAAGAAGGAAGGAAGGAGGGACAGGAAGGAAGGAAGGAAAAAGGGAGGGAGGGAGGGAAAGAAGGGAAGGAAAAGAAAGAAGGAGGGACAGGAAGGGAGGGAGGGAGGGAGGAAGGAGAAAGAAGGAAGGAAGGAAGGAAGGAAGGAAGGAAGGAAGGAGGAAGGAAATGAAGAAAGGGAAAGAAGGAGGAAAGGGAGGGAGGGAGGAAGGGAAGGAGGGAAAGAAGGAAGGGAAGGAGGGAAAGAAGGAAAGGAAGGAGAAGGAAAGAAGAAAAGGAAAGAAAGGAAAGGGAGGAAAGAAGGGAAAGGAGGGAGAGAAGGAAGGTCCTTCATTCAAGCACCATGGACCTTCCTCGCCTCCTCCTCCTCCTCCCCCTCCCCCCTCCTTCTCCTCCTCCCCTTCTTCCTTGCATGGAGCACTCTGTTGCTGCTGCTGGCACTTTCCAACAGGGAAAGGAAGAGAAGACTGCTCTCATGACATAGGAGGAGAGGAGAAGGGGCTGCATGCGGCAAGCCTCCACCTCCACTCCACTCACTTGTGTGTGTGTGTGTGTGTGTGGCCGTGCACGTGCACCTGGCTTTAATGGCCGGCTGTTTCCCCATGAGGAGGAAGAGGGGGCGTGGCCATGGGTCTCGGTAGACATGCAGTTTCCCCTTTGTGGACATGCAGTTTAGAAGTCCTTTCTGCTTTTTGTTTTCGTTGTTTTTTTTGAGTGGCGAACATACATTGGGTTGTTAGGGACATAGTGTCCAAATTTGGCGTCAATTGCCCCAGTGGTTTCTGAGTTCTGTGAATAGCACAAACGAACATTACATTTTTATTTATATAGATTATTATTAGCTAACTACTTCTAAGCCCATTTTTTAAAATAATTTTTTATTGATTTATCACATTTATTACATACTATTGCATTTTGTACATCAGCCTCTTTAACATGTTGTTTTATTGTTTTGCTTTGACATCCCCCCCCCCCTTTTCTCTTTTTTTCCTTTTTATCACCACAGTGCTCCCCTCCACCCGTCTCAAGCCACCATTCTTACATTTCATCTGTCCAAAATTTCATTTCTTCTTGTGACGGTAATTTTCCTTCCTTATTTTTTAATCCATTTACCACAAATCTTCCCCATACAGCATCAAAATCGCTTTGTTTCCATGTACCTTTTTTAACCTTTAATATACATGTCAGCTTATCATTTATTGCTATTTTCCATGCTTCCTTATACCATTCCTCTATTTGTATATTCATTTCTTTTTTCCAATTCCTTGCTATGAGCAGTCTTGCTATAGTTAGTAAGTTTGTTATCGCTTCTTTATCCTCCTTTTTCAATTGCTTATTGTTATATAATGATAGTAAGGCTATACTATAATGATAGTAAGGCTATACTATATATGGAGCCCCCAGTGGCGCAGTGGCTTAAAGCACTGAGCTGCTGAGCTTGTTGATCGAAAGGTCGCAGGTTCAATTCCGGGGAGCGGCGTGAGCTTCCGCTGTCAGCCCTAGCTTCTGCCAACCTAGCAGTTCGAAAACATGCAAATGTGAGTAGATCAATAGGTACTGCTCCCGCGGGAAGGTAATGGCGCTCCATGCAGTCATGCCGGCCACATGACCTTGGAGGTGTCTACGGACAACGCTGGCTCTTCGGCTTAGAAATGGAGATGAGCACCATACCCCAGAGTCAGACATGACTGGACTTAATGTCAGGGGACTACCTTACCTTTACCCTAAGGCTATACTAGGACTTTTATCTATTTTCATATTCATTATAGTTTCTATTTCTCTAAATACTTTCTCCCAAAAATTATTTACATATTTACATTGCCACCACATGTGTATATATGTTCCTGGTTCTTGACACCCTCTCCAACAATTCATTGAGTTATTTTTATTCATATATGCTATTCTTACCGGTGTCAAGTACCACTTCCATATTAACTTGTAATAATTTTCTTTAACTCGTATCGATAAATTTTTTAAATGTCTTTGTCCCCATAACTAAGCCCGTTTTTTATTTTCTGATACTTGCAAACGAGCACATTATTTTGGGCTTCACAAAATTTGCCCAAAATGCCACTGAAATCATTTGAATTATACAGCAAAAATCTGAACACAATGTTATGTTACGCGCTCTACGTGGGGTTGCCCCTGAAGACTGCCCGGAAGCTTCAGTTGGTCCAGCGCTCGGCAGCCAGGTTGCTAACGGGAGCGGCACTCAGGGAGCATACCACTCCTCTGTTGAGCCAGCTCCACTGGCTGCCAATCCGCTACCGGGCACAATTCAAGGTGCTGGCTTTAGCCTATAAAGCCCTAAACGGTTCTGGCCCCGTTTACCTCTCCGAACGCATCTCCACCTATGAACCGACTAGAACATTAAGATCGTCTGGGGGGGGGGGCCTGCTCTCGATCCCGCCTGCGTCACAGGCGCGCTTGGCGGGGACGAGAGACAGGGCCTTCTCAGTGGTGGCGCCTCGGCTATGGAATGCCTTGCCGGCAGACATCAGACAGGCACCTTCGTTGCTGACGTTTCGGAGAATGGTTAAGACCTGGCTTTATGAACAAGCGTTTGGCTAAGCAATGCAACCAATCAAGGAAGACGGTAAATGGAACATAGGAACGGCACATGGACTATGAGAACGGATCTGATTTCAACTGAGGCGTTATATATGTTGTTTTGTTGATTTGTCCTGTCTGATTGTTAATTGTTGTGGATCGATGTGTTGATCCTGTTGTTGCATTGTTATGTTTTAATTGCACTGTAAACCGCATTGAGTCGCCTGTTAAGGGCTGAAAAATGCGGTATAAAAATGAAGCAAATAAATAAATAATAAATAAATTTTGTAGAAAATATATTTAAAATATAATGCAAAGCAACAATGTAGACCAGACCATGGGCAAACTTGGGTCCTCCAGATGTTTTGGACTTCAACTCCTACAATTCCTAACAGCCTCAGCCCCCTTCCTTTTCCCCTTCAGCCGCTTAAAAATAACTACTGTCAGGTCATTTGTGATTGGGAAACATACAAATGTCACCCAGAAGAAATAAGGGCGTTAGTGAACAAGAACAGCCAAAGGACAAACCAACCTACTTATAAGCGGATGCAGTTGGGACTTTCGGGTTGCAATAACAACCACTAAGAGAAGAGATGTTGCTAAAAGTGTGAAAGATACCAAAAAGGCATAGCCAGAAATTCCTGCTGGCTTCTTCCTCTTTAAACTTACGGCTAAGAATGTTTACTGACAAATCGTTCCGAGGACGAAAGAGATTTTTTAAAATAACGAACATGCCATTAGGTTATGGAATCCACTTAGAGGGCTTCCAAAAAAAGACTGATTTGAGTGCATCTCTCAGCATGCGTTGTCGTTGCTCTGCCGTAAGTGTGACAACAAAATGTTTCTGTGTAGACAACTGAATATTCTGGGTTGCATGTAGCTGAACATTGCTCTGGAGGGAAATTCCATTACAAAGGCAGGTAGGCAAACATACATGAGAAATTTCCCTAATTTTCCCCTTATACTTCAAGCGTCTTTGAAAAAATCCTGGCGTTAGGAGACGTACAAAGAAAAATCTGCAACAAAATGTGGCAATATGGGGCACTACTCAGGATTTTAGCCCGCCATGCCTATCTGAATGATACTTGATTTCATCCCCCTTTACAACAATCAGAAAGCAAGCATTCCTTGAATGTTAAACTCATCATATTTTAATCTTTGTTCTGTGTATACTAATATATGTATTTTGTAAACATATATTTTCATATCTGCATTTTATATACTTTATATACTCGAATATAAGCCTAGTTTTTCAGCCCTTTTTTTAGGCTGAAAAAGCTCCCCTCGGCTTATACTTGAGTCAAGGTTATTTATTCTTTTACTCTGTTATTAGTATTATTTTATTACATTTATTATTTTACTCTATTATTATTATATTTACATTATTTTGCTCTATTATTATTCTATTTATTATTTTGCTCTATTTTTATTATTACATTTACAGTATTTTACCCTATTATTATTATCATTATTACATTTTTATTTTAATCTATTTATTATTATTATTATTATTATTATTATTACATTTACAGCATTTTACCCTATTATTATTATGTTTATTATTTTACTCTATTATTACTGTTTTTATTGCATTTTCATTATTTCACTCTATTACAGTGTTTCTCAACCTTGGGGTCGGGACCCCTGGGGGGGTCGTGAGGGGGTGTCAGAGGGGTCGCCAAAGACCATCAGAAAACACAGTATTTTTTGTTGGCCATGGGGGTTTTGTGTGCGAAGTTTGGCCCAATTTTATCATTGGTGGGGTTCAGAATGCACTTTGATTGGAGGTGAACTATAAATCCCAGGAATTACAACTCCCAAATGTCAAGTCTCTTTTCCCCAAACTCCACTAGTGTTCACATTATTGAGCATTCATGCCAATTTTGATCCAGATCCATCATTGCTTGAGTCCACAGTGTTCTTTGGATGTGGATGTACTACAACTCCAAAACTCAAGGTTAATGTCCACCAAACCCTTCCAGTATTTTCTCTTGGTCATGGGAGCTCTGTATGCAAAGTTTGGTTCAACTCTATCATTTGCAGAGTTAGGAATGCTCTTTGATTTTAGGTGAACTATAAATCCCAGCAACTACAACTCCCAAATGACAAAATAGCCCACCCACCCACCTACCCCCAATATTCAAATTTGGGTATATCGGGTATTTGTGTCAAATTTGGCCCTGGGAATGAAAATACATTCTGCATATGTTACGATTCATAACAGTAGCAAAATTACAGTTATGATGTAGCAACAAAAAAGTTATAGTTGGGGGTCACCACAACATGAGGAACTGTATTATGGGCTTCAGCCCCCCCCCCCCGAAATTCTCATGGTGGTCCGTGAGAAGGCCTTACTGGTACATTATTTAAACTGTTATGTTTATTCATATCATGATCTGAGCACCACGCTCAATATATCCCATATGCATGGGGCTATTGGGGTAATGATACAAAAGGTTTGCTAGGGTAGACCCTCTTTCACTCAGACTCAGCCCCTCCCCAAACCAAACTCAGCCTCCCCCCCCCCCCCGAAACAAAATTCTGGCTACGGGCCTGATGCCCACCAAATCGTTCCAGTGTTTTCTGTTAATTGTGCAAGTTCTGTGTGCCAAGTTTGGTTCAATTCCATCATTGGCAGAGTTCAGAATGCTCTTTGATTGTTGGTGAACTATAACTCCCAACTACAACTCCCAAATGACAAAATCAATCCCTCCCAACACCACCGGTATTCAAATTTGGGTGTATCAGGTATTTATGCCAAATGTGGTCCAGTGAAAATACATCCTGCATATCAGAAATTTACATTACGATTCATAACAGTAGCAAAATTACAGTTCTGAAGTAGCAACAAAAATAATTTTATGTTTGGGGTCACCATAACATGAGGAACTGTATTAAGAGGTTGCAGCATTAGAAAGGTTAAGAAACACTGATAAACCATTAGAAATACATATTTAGTCAGCAAGTAAATAGACAGATAAGAAACAGGCACAGATCTATAATTTCTGTGTCCCTTGGAGAATCGGATTCAATCAGTGTGGCAGCACTTTTAAATTTTGAATTGGTTTTTATTTTAACACAAATTTTGGGAATATGAACCCACCTCTTCGGGTGCTACACTGAGTGCTCTTTAGGCTCATTTAATGCAATTTCAGAATCCATATTAACTGCACTGAACTGATTATATGGCAATATGGATTCATGTAATTCATTTCAATGCAGTTCATCTGAATTCCAAAACTGCATTAAATCCAGTGTAGATCCAGCTTTAATCTCAAAGATGCTGCCACATTTCCTTTTCTTCCTCTTTTTTTATATGCTGTGATGGACTGACACAGCTACTTCTTTGGAAACTTTCCAAATTTTGAATTGAGTGGTTCTTATTGCATTTGAAGTTAATGTTTTGACTTTTGTTTTGTTTGCCTATTTGGTTTTTTTTTCCCAGGTTGAAATGGCACAAATCTCCAGTTAAAGAAACGTGTAACCTGTTAGATTTCTCCCTGACTTACACCCTTTAATGCAGTGTTTCTCAACCTGGGGGTCAGGACCCCTGGGGGAGTCACGAGACGGTGTCAGAGGGGTCGCCAAAGACCATCAGAAAACACAGTATTTTCTGTTGGTCATGGGGGTTCTGTGTGGGAAGTTTGGCCCAATTCTATCATCTGTGGCGTTCAGAATGCTCTGTGATTTTAGGTGAACTATAAATCCCAGAAACTACAATTCCCAAATGTCAAGGTCTATTTCCCCCAAACTCTGCCAGTGTTCACATTTGGACTTATTGAGTATCCATGCCAAGTTGGGTCCAGATCTATTGTTGTTTGAGTCCAGAGTGCTTCCTGGATGTAGGTGAAGTACAACTCCAAAACTGAAAGTCAATGTCCACCAAACCCTTCCAGTATTTTTTGTTGGTCATGGGAGTTCTGTGTGCTAAGTTTGGTTCAACTCCATTGTCGGTGGAGTTCAGAATGCTCTTTGATTGTGGGTGAACCATAAATCCCAGCAACTACAACTCCCAAATGACAAAGTAAATCTCCCCAACCCCACCAGTATTCAAATTTGGGTGAATTGGGTATTTGCGCCAATTTTTTTTCCAGTGAATGAAAATACATCCTGCATATCAGAAATTTTACATTATGATTCATAACAGTAGCAAAATTACAGTTATGAAGTAGCAACGAAAATAATTTTATGGTTGGGGGTCACCACAAGAGGAGGAACTATATTAAGGGGTCACGGCATTAGACAGGTTGAGAACCACTGCTTTAATGCATTTGAAATTATTTGAATCGAACTTCAGTTCCAGCAAGAGTGGACCGTGACCACTTCCCAATCATCTTCCAATTTAACACCTTCACACAAGAAATGCAGTGGACCACTATCAACCCCTCTTACTGCCTGCAGGAAGAACCTACTCTCGAGCCAGGTTCATCCCATCATTGAATCAAAGAGTAACTGAGCTGCTGGCCACAGAACATCTACTGAGTCTGCAGCAGTAGTGCCCAACCTTTTTTTTGACCAGAGACCACTTGACGGGACAACTTTAACCAGGGACCACTTTGACCAGGGACCACTCTCCAACATTAGTACCAAATGGGTTACGAATCAATGTTTGGTCAACTTTAGATTCGGTTTGGTTATTTAGGGTGCTGAGTCAGAAAATTCAATTTGATAAACCACGTCAGCTCTAGTTTCTGATACAGAGCATATTCCATCCAGTAGTCACCATCTGCTCACTCACAGAAAACCATACATAATAATCTAGATCTGATGTGATAGTAGTAATCTTTCGTAGGTAGTCAGCCTCTCCTCTCCTCTCCCCTCCTGGCATCCCTTTGCCTTGGCACTATAAGAGGGTTTCATGAGACCAGTCGCTCTCATTGCCACGTGATTTTGAGGAAACAATGTAGTAATGGGGAGGCTGCGGACCATATTTTTGTTCTTATGGATCACTGATGGTCCATGGACCACAGGTTGGGAACCACTGGTCTACAGACTGCCCTGATATCGGCTATGGCTACAACTCCTAATGCTCTCCTGGATAACTACAATTCCATTATACAAGAGCTCCAGAAGCAGCTAAGTCACAACAGCTTTGCACCCTTGAGAGAACAACAACACCATTCCAGGCTCTGGTTTTACAAGGAATGTGTCAATGTATTGTCGAAGGCTTTCATGGCCGGAATCACTGGGTTGTTGTAGGTTTTTTCGGGCTATATGGCCATGTTCTAGAGGCATTTTCTTGGCATGTGTCAATGCCAAGAAAACACTCACTACAACCTATCAAGCTTATAAAGCCAACATTACAGCAACAGGACCTTCTCCAACAGAAGAGATTCTATAAGCAACTGTTAGCTCGTAAGAAAAGGGAAGCCGTAAAAAACAACTGGGCACAGCTCATTCAAGCAGTCAAATCAAAAGACCCAATCACCTTCTGGCAAATTATATCAAGTGCTCAAAGCTATGACAAACCCATGGTGGACTCTCATATCCCTCAGGAACCTGGGAAGCATACACTGGTCTAAGCACAATGCCAATAGATTGGCTATAGCTCAGAGTCTTATTAATCTTGTACATAACCATCTAACTAAGGTTCTCAAAAGTATTCATGTTGTTTTCTTCATCATCCTTTATCCCATTTTGCATCATTTCCCCCCCTTCTCTCCCCCCCCCCACCCGACCCCAGGAACAGTTTACTACAATGATCCTCAAACTTTTTAAACAGAGGGCCACAGTCCATCAAACTGTTGGAGGGCCGGATTATAATTTGAAAAAAAACATGAATGAATTCCTATGCACACTGCACATATCTTATTTGTAGTGCAAAAAACACTGTAAAACAATACAATAATTAAAATGAAGAACAATTTTAACAAATATAAACTTATTAGTATTTCAATGAGAAGTGTGGACCTGATTTGGCTGATGAGATAGTATTGCTGTTGTTGTGTGCTTTCAAGTCATTTCAGACTTAGGTTGACCCTGAGCAAGGGCCGGGTAAATGACCTTGGAGGGCCGTATCTGGCCCCCGGGCCTTAGTTTGAGGACCCCTGGTTTACTACTTTTGCTATACTTACTATAACTATAGTCTTTTTCAATTCCTTATATCTATTTTTTCCCTTTAATCTGGAAATGAGGCCCTTCCATTTTGCCTCCAGGGTATTTCTGGTTTGGCCTATCATAACTTTTCCTTTCACTAATATAGCCTTGGAGTAGGTAGTTGATTAGATATTTATACCATTTTTTTTATATCCCATTTCTTATGGTCCTTCCAACCTAGGGCAACTGAGGCTTTAATTACATCAATTATGTGTTTTATTATTTCATCCCATTCTTTAAGTCGCCCATTGCCTTCCATTGTCTGAATGAAAAATTGTGTCTTGTTCCATTCTATTTCTATCCCTAATAGCTCCTCCATTTGCTTCTTAATTGTTTTATGGAACTTTTGTATTATTTCGCATTCCCACCACATGTGGGTATATGTTCCTGTTTTTCCACAGTTATGCCAACATTGTTTTGGGCAGGTTCTTGTAATATAAGCTAATTGCATTGGAGTTCTATGCCATTTTGTAAGTCTTTTCCGTTGCATTTCCTTGATCTTTAAATGTTTTACTTTATTAATTGATTTTATCCAATTGTTGCAACTTAATTCCTTCTTCCAGACTTCTATCAGGGTATATTTTGTGTTGCATCAGTCCATCTACTAGTAACGAGACTTGAATTATACTATTATTGCTTTTGTTGCTTGTTTTATATATTGTTATAATTTTGTTTTCATGTTGTTTTATACTGCTGTTGTGCATTTTAATGCGTTATGTTTTAACTTTGTTGATTGGGCATGTCCACATGTAAGCCGCCCCAAGTCCCTTTGAAAGATGAAGACGGGGTATAATAATAATAATAATAATAATAATAATAATAATAATAATAATATTCTGTGATTGTTTTGTATATAAATCTCATAATTCCTCATATAATAATAATAATAATAATAATAATAATAATAAATATTCTGTGATTGTTTTGTATATAAATCTCATAATTCCTATTATTATTATTATTATTATTATTATTATTATTATTCTGTGATTGTTTTGTATATAAATCCCATAATTCCTTTCTCCTTCTCTACTTCCCATTTTATTATTTTATTATTTTGTCAAGATTTGTTTCTGGAGTTTCCTTATTCTTCCATTCTGTTAGCTTTTTAGACAACCCACTCCATAGTAGCCAATTTCATCATCCACACTTATCTTTCATCTTCTCCCATTGTGTTACTGTTCTGTCAGGATTCAATAAGTCCTCAATCTTTGTTCTACCATGTTGTTCCAATTTCTTTAACATGTTCCGGTACAACTGAGGTTGTTCTCCATGGATCCTATTTGGAGCTCGCCTATTTTATTTATTGGTAGTTGATCTTGCCATTTTCACCAAAATACCATTGTTGATGTCAAAGGGCCACAATTTCTATTTTTTAGGTATTTTCCCCCAATTTTCCCCATAAGACATGATCCATAGTCCCACCCTTGTTCTTAACTCAGTCGGTAAAGGATTCATAAAAGCAGAAACAAATAAAACAGTCTATGACTTGGATTTGTTGTTTAGAGAACGGAGGTCCTGATCTGTCCCTGAGATGAGACATTGTTCCTGTTCTTCTCCCACAAAATTTGGAAGAACCCTCCACATATTACCTGTGGTATGTTTTTTGCCTGTAATGCCCCTATAAAAAGTGGCAGTGGAATACAAAATGCATGCACCAAGCAAGACACAGACAAATAAAAGACTCAATTCATGACCCTATTGTCAGTAAGGGTCTTACTCAAAACAACTCACCACTTTCTCCACTTACTCTTCTGTAGACACTTCTTGGGGGAGCAAAAAATGCTACCCTGGGATAAATCCTCATATTTCAGTTTTAGTCTGAGTTACAGTTTTGGAATGGGAAGGGTGGGGGGATGATGGTGATGATTATGATGATGATAGATTGAATATAAACTACTTTATATACTTGAGTATAAGCCTAGTTTTTCAGCCCCCCTTTGATGCTGAAAAAGCCTCCCTTGACTTATACTTGAGTCAAGGTTATGTATTATTTTACTGTTATTAGTATTATTTTTATTACATTTATTATTTGACTCCATTTATTATTACATTTATTATTATACTCTATTATAATTGGTATTGCTACATTTACATTATTTTACTCTATTGTTATTTTATTACATTTATTAATTTGCTCTCATTATTATTATTATTATTACATTTACATTATTTTACTTTATTGTTATTTTTATTACATTTATTAATTTACTCTCATTATTATTATTATTATTATTATTATTACATTTACATTATTTTACTCTATTGTTATTTTTATTACATTTATAATTTTACTCTCATTGTTATTATTATTATTATTATTATTATTATTATTAAATTCATGATTTTATTCTTTTTGTATTGTCGAAGGCTTTCATGGCCGGAATCACTGGGTTGTTGTAGGTTTTTTCGGGCTATATGGCCATGTTCTAAAGGCATTTTCTCCTGACGTTTCACCTGCATCTATGGCAAGCATCTTCAGAGGTAGTGAGATCACTACCTCTGAGGATGCTTGCCATAGATGCAGGCGAAACGTCAGGAGAAAATGCCTTTAGAACATGGCCATATAGCCCGAAAAAACCTACAACAACCCAGTTTATTCTTTTTATTGTTAAATTTATTTTTACTGTAGTATTATTTTTATTACATTTATTATTTTACTCTATTTGTTATTACATTTATTGTTTTATTTTATTATTATTGTTATTATTATATTTGTTATTTTACTCTATTATTATTGAAAGGATACGTAAGCACATTTACATTGAAAAAGGTTAAACAACCCAGTTTATTCTTTTTATTGTTAAATTTATTTTTTTACTGTAGTATTATTTTTATTACATTTATTATTTTACTCTATTTATTATTACATTTATTGTTTTATTTTATTATTTTTGTTATTATTATTATATTTGTTATTTTACTCTATTATTATTGAAAGGATACGTATGCACATTTACATTGAAAAAGGTTAAAATAATGGTTTAATCAGAGTTGGGCAGTTTTATCTTAAATTACAGTTATATGTAAATATTCAAAAACGTTTGACCTACTGATGGCTCAATTAATGTAATTTTATTGGTATCTATTTGTATTTTGAAATTGACCAGTAGCAGCTGCATTTCCCACCCTCAGATTATACTTGAGTCAATACATTTTCCCAATTTTTTTGGCAAAATTAGGTGCCTCGGCTTATATTTGGGTTGGCTTATACTTGAGTAGTTACGGTAATTAAGGCTAACTTGTCCATAGGGACTTTTACAATGACTAGATTCAGAGAATGCTGCTTTCCATTCATAATATTGCAGAATATTGCTTGAACAAGAAGACACGATCCTAGCAGGTTCTGTGTCACCCATGGCTATTTCACTGGAGTCTTCCCAAAGATCTCAGCATTGATGGTCTATAAGTCATTTGGATTTATTTTATTATCTTTTTGGCAGACAAATACATCTCGTATGGCTGGAAAAGCAGTTCTGAAGTAATGTTTGAAGTATTGTCGAAGGCTTTCATGGCTGGAATCACTAGGTTCTTGTGGGTTTTTTCAGGCTATAGGGCCATGTTCTAGAGGCATTTCTCCTGATGTTTTGCCTGCATCTATGGCATCTATACCTCTGAGGATGCTTGCCATAGATGCAGGCGAAACGTCAGGAGAAATGCCTCTAGAACATGGCCCTATAGCCCGAAAAAACCCACAAGAACCTAATGCTTGAAGTTCTTTTCCAACAGATAGGTCTATCCCTGCTGAATGCTTAGCCAAATACTGCATCAAAACTATCAGCTCCGCTGGCCAATTTATTCAACCACTACTGTGCCAGAAAATAGGAAAGCAACAAATGGAAAAATGTGCATCCGACCCAAGAGGGAACTGTTATCCTATCACATTCATAAATTTCACCTGATCTTATCATATTGTGGGCAGTTTGACGGGAATGTGCAAACGGTGCCTGTGATCGGAAAACGCTCCCTTCACACACAAGCAACCCAACCACAACTTGGAAAAGCATGATCCGCACCAGGGGGAGAACATTTGCCATTCTTTCCTGCTATGGATTTCCCTTAAGCATCATCCGTACAGAAGAGGGGAAAAAAAATTCCTTCCTCTACCACCCAGTTTGCAACGAGTTAGCATCCAACTGAAGATGTGCCAACAGGATTATTAAAAGAGGCTGTAAGTTTAAGCTCCCTTGAGTGACAAACAACGGCGCTTCCTGCCTCGAAGGAGAGGAGGAGAGATCTGTACTCACCGCGCAAGAAGGTTGAAGGATAGGTTGTAAAGGAATCAAATATGCTGTTGGAAGCCATGACCCAAATCTAAGACCCAGATTGTCTTCCAGCCCGTCTTTGTGGTTTGCTTGGTTCGCCCTACTCTTGCTTAGGAAACAAAACAAAACAAAAACCATAAAAAAGAAGATTGAACCGAAAGGCGAAAAAGAAAAAGTGAAAAAGGAGTGCGTGCATGTGTGTGGGGGGGTCAACGAATAAAAATCCCCAATGAGGTTTTGTGCCTGTTTATAACCAAGGATCCGATTCCTCAGCACCACAGGAATGTTCAGCCACACGAGTTTCTCAATCGAAGCATATGCATGCTGGATCGTCATGAAGATGAAAGGGGAGGAGGAAGCAAACCAGTCTTTGAAAAAGATAGATGCCCCCATCCTCCCAGCCACCCCCAAAAGGAGCATGTCTTGGAAGCATGAAGAGCTACATGAATGAATGAATGAACGAATGAATGAATGAATGGAACTCACCCTACGCAGACCCAAAAATACACAGATGGTGTGGAAAAACACAAGGAGGAGGTAAACCTCCCTGTCAAGGTTCAGGTACTCTTCTAAATTGCAGATTGCAGTTTGCTTGTGGTTCTGTGGTTGCCTATGAGGCCTGAAAGAGTGCTAAACTCAACCCTACTTTCTGAGACTCAAATGACTCCAGATCATGATCCGTTGAGTGGAAGAAGAGAGTCACCTGACGTGTGATGTCACCAGGGCCTGCAGTATCTTTGTGGGTTCTTCGTCTTCCTCCGTTCAAACACACACAAATTGATGGTTGAGAATGGTTTTTTGGTTCACAGGAGGCCTTGTTGACTCATTCGCAACTCAGAACAAATGATGGAGTGAGGCAGAGCTCAGCTGTTCTGGAAGGCTTCCTTCTTTTCGCGAATCAGCACCGTGTCCCTTGCAACAGAGGCGGCAGGAAGAACACTGGAGATTGTTGATTGAAGTAGTCGCCCATTTCATATTTGGTGGTTTTTGCTTTCTTCGCTGCTTTTTTTTCTCCCACATTTACCACTTGTCTGCATCTCTCCCTTTCCTTTTTTTTTCGAAACCCCTTCTCGCGGTGGCTTTCGAACTCCCCCAGCTCTACGAGTGACTCTTCTTGCTGCCAAGACCAGTTCCATATGTGTTGATGGGTGGTTCCTCTTCAGAGGGATTTTCTCCGAATTAGTATTAAGCAAAAAATATGAAGCACATGCAGCAGAATAAACATTGTTGGCTGGAGAGCAGGAACAGTGGCTGCTTGCAAGCCTTTAAAGACACAAAGCAAGGAGTTGCAGGCATATGTAAAGGCTCTAAATTTGGTGGGAAGGGCATGTGGCTTTGTGTGCAGAAGGTCCCGGCTCCAGTCCTTGACCTTTCCTGCAAAAGAGGAGGTCAAGAAACAGGTGCTACTGGGAAAGACCTCCCTCTCATTCCTACCTGTTGGAAGACAGGACTTCTAGGGCACTTCCAGACAGCACTAAATCACTGTCTGGAACTTCAGAAGATCCTGGAACTTCAGAAGAGCTCCACATACAGACGTGTTGGTCCTGGGATTTCTGCCTCCGTTGTCCAGACTTGATGATTTCTTGCGAGATTTAGAGGCCCCCAAGATGGCCACTGCGGGACTTCCGCCAGAAACTTCAGGGTTGTTGTTTTTTAACCCCCAAGATGTGAATATGCAGAGATTTGGATATGTAAATCAGTACAAAAGTTCCATTTTTTGTCCTGGCCTTAGAAACTGTGCCCTCCAGACGTTTCATGAAGTATTTGCTATACAAACAAAGTTTACAGGCTATTTATGTATTTATTATTTATTTACTATACTTGCTCATATAACCATGTCTTGACTTGTATGCCGCCTTTCTCAGCCTATCGGCGACTCAAGGCGGTTTACAATAAGTCAATACACATAATAGCAAAATACAGGTTAAGCATTAAAACAATATAAAACCACAATAGAAACAATAAAACAAACATCATTATCATCAGCGTCTCCTAGTTAAAAACATTGTCCAATTCCATGGTCAAGTGATTCTATTTCCCATGACAGTTACTCTGCATTTGTAAACGCTTGCTCATATAGCCATGTCTTGACCTGTCTCCTGAATGTTAAGAGTGAGGAAGCCGATCTAATTTCCTTAGGGAGGATGTTCCATAGCTGAGGGGCCACCACAGAGAAGGCCCTGTCTCTCGTCCCCACCAGACGTACTTGTGATGAAGGCAGGATTGAGGGCAGGGCTTCCCCAGAAGATCTTAAAGTCCTAGATGGTTCATAAGTTACCTTATGGTTACCTCTCCGAACACATCTCCTCTTATGAACCGACTAGGACACTAAGATCATCTGGGGAGGCCCTGCTCTCGGTCCCGCCTGCATCACAGGCGCGCTTGGCGGGGACGAGAGACAGGGCCTTCTCAGTGGTGGCCCCTCGGCTGTGGAACGCCCTGCCTGCAGATATCAGATCGGCCCCCTCCCTGCTGGCGTTTCGGAGGAAAGTGAAGACCTGGCTGTTCGAACAAGCATTTGATTAAACAGTGTAATTGAACATAGGAATACGGAATAATGGATGACGAGACTGGATTCTGATTTTACTGTTGAGGCGCTAATGATTGTTATACTGATGTTAATGATTTATGTGATAATTGTTTTCAATTGCCCCATACTTGTTTTGTGATATTTTGTACTGATGTTGTTCACCGCTTTGAGTCGCCTGAGGGCTGAGAAAAGCTGAATAGAAATAAAGTAAATAAATAAATAAATAAATAAATAACGGGAGATGTGTTCGGACAGGTAAATTGGGCCAGAACCGTTTAGGGTAGGACCACTTCTGCACAAGTCAGCACTGCACAGTCAAACAGGAACGCACACTTTCAAGCCAGGAACAGAACTTTGTCATTGTTGATACTTTTTAGAGCCTTGCTGTCTGGCCATCTGTCCAGACAGATTTGGTTATGTACTTGTGGCATCAAACAACAGAGTACTATTCCTGGGTTATACATGGCTGTTCCTGATTGCTCTTCTTGTGAAAAGATGTACAACGTTGAGTAGGGGCCCACAACTTTGTCCTGGCCAGAGAAAATGTGCCCTCCACACGTTTCATGAAGTTTCTGGCACACAAACAAAGTTTTTGCCTTCTACTCAAGTGTCACGTTTTTTTAAAAAACAGACCAATCAGGAATAAACATCTAAAACGCGGGAACAAATAAAAAAAATCCCATGATTTCCAATTGCAGGGACATAGCCCTGCGAAGATACACATATTCAGCTCAAAACCACAATATTCCTGCTCCTGGAAATCTCACATTTTTTGCCTTTTGTAGCGCTTGCTTCTGCGTTTACAGGGAATGGCGTCTGGCCACCTTCCTGTTTGCTGCAGAAGTTCCTGGGATAAAGGTTCTGTCTGGATGGGCCCCTAGAATAACATTTAATGACCAAAATGAAAATTTCAGTGGTCAGTGTTGGAGAGGGTTCAAGGCTCACAGTGTATTTATGTGTGTGTATTCAAGGTGCCCCTCAGTTTAATTGACTCCATGAATTTCATGGGATTTTGATGTGACATGTGAATGGGTTTAGATGGGACATATGATCAGTAGGAAAGGGAAAAGAAAAAACTCAAGGATGGAGTCATGAGGAAACCCTGGAATATTTCAAGAAGTAATCTGCATGCAAACCTGAGAATATCAAATAATAATAAATAAAAGAACTAGAAACTTTTGATACTTCCATAGATATTTCCCAACCCTGTCTGAATGAGCCCTATATAACTGTATACAGGGGGTCCCCGAGTTATAAACATCTGACTTATAAACAATTCATAGTTAAGAACGGTAGACAACAGGAAGTGAGAGAAATTCACCCCTAGGAAGGAAAATCACTTGTGAAAAAGTTATTATGGGGGAAACGTGTCTCTACCTAAACTTTCTCACAAATCTTGTCTCCAGAACAAGCCAAAATTTTCAAAATTCAATCATCACAAGGACAAAAAGTGAGATGACATCTTCTGAACAGGAGCAGAGACAGCAAAGGAAACACTACAGGGGTGTTAACCCTTCCCTATGCGATCCAAAGCTTGTGTGTGTGTATGTGTGTGTGGAGTTACACTGTACTTGCTCTGACTTACATACAAATTCAACTTAAGAACAAACATATAGAACCTATCTTGCTTGTAACTTGTGTACTGCCTGTAACTGCATCAACATCTAAGATGTAACTGCATCAACATTCAGTTCTCATATCTTAAGAAAAAATTGAAGCGGAGAATGTGGGGCAACCTGTCAATTCAAAGATGTCATATGATCCAGAGATCCTTCATTATCAATGAAAACACATCACTTGTGAGTTGTTCTATAGCTGTTGACTTGTTGATTGAGGTGCTGTATCTGAACCTGTGGTGGTCTGGAGGTCTCCTGCAAGACCTTGCCTGCTGAGTTTACTCCTTCCTGGTTAATATTGTTGAGATGGTCAGTTGAATTAACCAATAAAGGGATCTATCATAGGGTGGTTGTAGGTTTTTTGGGCTGTATGGCCATGTTCTAGAAACATTCTCTCCTGACCTTTTGCCTGCATCTATGGCAGGCATCCTCACAACCTCTGAGGATGCCTGCATGGATGCAGGTGAGAATGCTTCTAGAACAGGGGTCCTCAAACTTTTTAAACAGAGGGCCAGGTCAAAGTCCCTAAAACTGTTGGAGGGCCGGATTATAATTTGAAAAAAAAGTGAATGAATTCCTATGCACACTGCACATATCTTATTTGTAGTGCAAAAAACACTTAAAAACAATACAATAATTAAAATGAAGAACAATTTCAACAAATATAAAATTATTAGTATTTCAATGGAAAGTGTGGGCCTACTTTTGGCTGATGAGATAGGATAGTTGATGTTGTTGTGTGCTTTCAAGTCATTTCAGACTTACGTTGACCCTGAGCGAGGGCTGGGTAAATGACCTTGGAGGGCCACATCCGCCCCCCGGGCCATAGTTTGAGGACCCCTGTTCTAGAACTTGGCCATACAGCCCGAAAAACCTACAACAACCCGGTGATTCCAGCCATGAAAGCCTTCAACAATACATGGATCTATCATATCTTAAGACTAGAGGAAAGAGTTCTGATAGCAAATGTTGAGAAAGAGAAAAGCATCTCTAGCCATTGAAGTAGATGCAGGTTCACAGGACAAGCTGGAACCTCTGTTTACAGCCTCATCATGCTGGTATGTCCAATTCCAAGAAGTTACATAGCAGCAGAAAGATTTTGCATATTCCTACTTAACTTAGGGACGTAATTGAATCATGGAATCATAGGATCATTGAGTTGGAAGAGACCTCGTGGGCCATCTAGTCCAAACCCCTGCCAAGAAGCAGGAAAATCAAAGCAATATAGTTAAAAGCAGACACTAACAGCAGACAATGTTCTTCTATCTTCAATGTTCTTAGGATTTCTGGGAGTTGAGGGTCAAAACATCATCATCATCATCATCATCATCATCATCATCATCTTTATTTGTACCCCGCTAGCATCTCCCGAAGGACTCGATGCGGCTTAGAAAGGCCAAGGCCTCAATAAAACAATAGCATAACAAATACACAACTTAAAGCAAGTAAAAAACAATTAAACAATATCAAACAACTAAAAACAATACACCAAGACACGATAAAACTAGAGCCGGGCCAAATGTAATGGGTACAGATTAAAAAGTGCTGGATGTGACACGTAGTATGTCGGATTTTAGGGCAAGTGCAGTGTGCAGGCAATCTTAAACTCTAATAAAGTGCTTCTGGGACATATTGCTGGAGTTTTCCTATTCTGGAAAGGCACATTGGAACAGCCAGGTCTTCAAGTTCTTCCTAAAGACTGCCAGCGAAGGGGCCTGTCTGATGTCTTTGGGGAGGGTGTTCCAAAGTCGGGGGGCTACCACAGAAAAGGCCCTGTCTCGCGTCCCCACCAAACGCGCCTGTGACGCAGGTGGAATCGCGAGCAGGGCCTCTCCGGATGAACGAAGAGAATGTGTGGGTTCATAGATGGAGATGCGGTCACGCAGGTAGGCTGGTCCCAAACCATTTAGGGCTTTGTAGGTAAGCGCCTGCACCTTGTAAAATAAACGGCAGCCAATGGAGCTCCTTAAACAGGAGGGTTGACCTCTATCTGTAAGGAGCACCAGTTAACATCCTGGCCGCCGCCCGTTGGACCAGTTGAAATTTCCGAGCCGTTTTCAAGGGCAGCCCCACGTAGAGTGTATTACAGTAGTCCAATCTAGAGGTGACTAAGGCATGGACCATCCCGGCCAGATCAGCCTTTGTAAGGTACGGTCGCAGTTGGCGCACGAGTCTCAATTGTGCAAAAGCCCTCCCGGACACCGCCGACGCTTGAGCCTCAAGCGTAAGTGATGAATCCAAGAGGACTCCCAAACTGCGGACCCGTGACTTCAGGGGGAGTGTAACCCCATCCTGCACAGGTTGCTACCCTATACCACGATCCAGCTTACGATCGACCAGGAGGGCCTCTGTCTTGTCGGGATTGATCTTCAGCTTGTTCGTCCTCATCCAGATAGACACAGTGGCCAGGCACTCATCCAGCACCTGAGAGGCCTCCTTGGAGTTGGGTGGAAATGAGTAATAGAGTTGTGTGTCATCTGCATAGAGATGGCACCAAACTCCAAAACTCCGGATGACCTCATCCAGGGGTTTCATGTAGATGTTAAAAAGCATGGGAGACAAAATAGAGCCTTGCGGGACCCCACAGGTCAAAGGCCAGGGGTCCGAGCAGGCGTCTCCCAACACCATCTGGGATAGACCCTCCAGGAAGGACCGGAGCCACGACAAGACCGTGCCCCCCGAGGCCCATCCCAGAGAGTCGACCCAGAAGGATACCATGATCGATGGTATCGAAAACATCTGGGGATCCACAGGTTGAGAACCACTGGTTTACAGCATCATCATGCTGAGATGTCCAATTTCAAGAAGTTACATAGCAGCAGAAAGATCTTGCAGATTCCTTCTAATTTGAGGAAGTAATAATGAATAACAACAGGATGCTTGCCATAGATGCAGGTGAAACGTCAGGAGAAAAATTGTCTCCAGAACATGGCCATATAGCCCGGAAAAACCTACAACAACCCAATAACAACATAGTTAAAAGCAGACATGAACAACGGGCAATGTTCTCCTATCCTTAAAAAGTGGCTTTGGGAGGGTCATTTGGGGAATTCCAGTTGAAAGGTTTGTTCTTAAAAAATAAAACCAACTAAAAATAAATATTTTAGTAGCGTGTTAATAGCAAATTACTCTTCTAAGGCCCCATCTCCACTGCCATATAATGCAGTTCAAGTGCATTATGAAACTGCAATATGGCAATGTAGATGGGGCCACAGTAACAAGTAATGGCAGCATGTTCATTTGTAACAAGTAACAAATAAGAAATACTTAATGGCTTTTTAAGAATGATCTTTTCTTCAAGGCTCTGTTTGTCAGATTGTTATTTTTATGTACTGCTCTTCAAAGCAAAGATGACAAAGCAAAGTTAATGGACTACAGCTTCCTAGAATCCCTTATCCTGCATGTCTAGTCAGTAGTGGTTTTACACAACGAAAGTCACCTTACAGTGCAATCCGATACAACAGCATTTCTCAAATTGGGGGTCGGGACCCCTAGGGGGGGTCTCAAGGGGGTGTCAGAGAGGTCACCAAAGACCATTAGAAAACACTATTTTCTGTTGGTCCTGGGGGTTCTGTGTGGGAAGTTTGGCCCAATTTTATTGTTGGTGGGGTTCAGAATGTTCTTTGATTGTAGGTGAACTATAAATCCCTGCAACTGCAACTCCCAAGTGTCAAGGTCTATTTTCCCCAAACTCCACCAGTGTTCAAAATTGGGCATATTGAATATTCGTGCCAAGTTTGGTCCAGATCCATCATTGTTTGAGTCCACCGTACTCTCTGGATGTACAAACTACAACTCCAAAACTGAAGGTCAATGCCCACCAAACCCTTCCAGTATTTTCTGTTGGTCATGGGAGGTCTGTGTGCCAAGTTTGGTTCAATTCTATCATTGGTGGAGTTCAGAATGCTCTTTGATTGTAGGTGAACTATCAATCCAAGCAACTCCCAAATGACAAAATCAACCCCACTCCTACCAGTTAGGGCTGGGCGGTTTCGTTTCGTTAATTCGTAATTCGTTAATAATTCGTTAATTTTTTCAATTACAAAATGATAACGAACCATTCTGGAGCAATTATTAAAAAAAACGAATTTTCAAAAACGTTTTGTAAATGCTTCGTATTTCGATATTGTATTCGTTTCGTTATTGTTTTGAGGTCGTTTCGTTATTATTTCCGCATGTCTGGGCCAGTTTTATGGTTTAATTAGTGAAAAAAAATTATAATATCACACCAACAGTCAACAACAGAGGGAGAGGGAAGCTTCAGAAGGTTTTGGAGGTTTTTTAGCTTATTTCGCGGTCAAGTCCGCCATTAATGAATCGATTCGTTATTGTTTCGGAAATCGATTCGTTAATTTTTTACCATTTACGAAATTTCGTAAATATCGAACTTTTTAAAAGGAAAATTTTGTAATTATTTTAAATCTCGAAACAAAAAAAAAACCCCAAATACAAATCGATTTTAGAAACAAATTTTTCCGTTGTTACCCAGGCCTACTACCAGTATTCAAATTTGGGCATATTGGGTATTTGTGTCTAATTTGGTCCAGTGAATGAAAATACAGCTTCATATCAGATATTTACATTACGATTAGTTAATAGTAGCCAAATGACAGTTACGAAGTAGCAATGACATCCTGCATATCAGATATTTACATTATGATTAGTTAACAGTAGCCAAATAGGAGCCCCCGGTGGTACAGTGGGTTAAACCCCTGTGTCGGTAGGACTGAAGACCGACAGGTTGCAGGTTCAAATCCGGGGAGAGGCGGATGAGCTCCCTCTATCAGCTCCAGCTCCTCATGCAGGGACATGAGAGAAGCCTCCCACAAGGATGATAAAACATCAAATCCTCCGGGTGTCCCCTGGGCAACGTCCTTGCAGACGGCCAATTCTCTCACACCAGAAGCAAGTTGCAAATAATGTTATGCTTGGGGGTGACTACAACATGAGGAACTGTATTAAGGGGTCACGGCATTAGGAAGGTTGAGAACCACTGTGATACAGGATCATTCGTGTTTTTATGTTTTTTAATTGCTTATATGTTTAGATTGTTTATATTTTGATGAGAGGTGTTTATTGTTTACCTGTGCGGCATTGAATTTTGCCAGATTTTTTAAGTTGCCTTGAGTCCCTTCTGAGGTAGAGAAAGGCGGGGTAAAAATGAAGTTTGTTGTTTATTCGTTCAATCGTCTCCGACTCTTCGTGACCTCATGGGCCAGCCCACGCCAGAGCTCCCTGTCAGCCGTCACCACCCCCAGCTCCTTCAAGGTCAGTCCAGTCACTTCAAGGATGCCATCCATCCATCTTGCCCTTGGTTGGCCCCTCTTCCTTTTACCTTCCACTTTCCCCAGCATAATTGTTTTCTCTAGGCTTTGCTGTCTCCTCATGATGTGGCCAAAGTACTTCAACTTTGTCTCTAGTATCCTTCCCTCCAGTGAGCAGTCGGGCTTTATTTCCTGGAGGATGGACTGGTTGGATCTTCTCGCAGTCCAAGGCACTCTCAGCACTTTCCTCCAACACCACAGTTCAAAAGCATCGATCTTCCTTCGCTCAGCCTTCCCTAAGGTCCAGCTCTCACATCCGTAGGTTACTACAGGGAATACCATGGCTTTGACTATGCGGATCTTGGTTGCCAGTGTGATGTCTCTGCACTTTACTATTTTATTGAGATTGGACATTGCTCTCCTCCCAAGAAGTAAGCGTCTTCTGATTTCCTGGCCACAGTCTGCATCTGCAGTAATCTTTGCACCTAGAAATACAAAGTCTGTCACAGCCTCCACATTTTCTCCCTCTATTTTCCAGTTGTCAATCATTCTTGTTGCCATAATCTTGGTTTTTTTGACGTTTAGCTGCAACCCGGCTTTTGCGCTTTCTTCTTTCACCTTGATTAGAAGGCTCCTTAGCTCCTCCTCGCTTTCGGCCATCAGAGTGGTGCCATCTGCATATCTGAGGTTGTTAATGTTTCTTCCAGCAATTTTCACCCCAGCTTTGCATTCATCAAGCCCCGCACATCGCATGATGTGTTCTGCATACAAGTTAAAAAGGTTGGGTGAGAGTATGCAGCCTTGCCGTACGCCAGTCTGTTGTTCCGTGGTCAGTTCTGACTGTTGCTACTTGGTCCTTGTACAGATTTCTCAGGAGAGAGACAAGGTGGCTTGGTATGCCCATCCCACTAAGAACTTGCCACAATTTTTATGATCCACACAGTCAAAGGCTTTAGAATAGTCAATGAAGCAGAAGTAGATGTTTTTCTGAAACTCCCTGCCTTTCTCCATTATCCAGCGGATATTGGCAATCTGGTCTCTCGTTCCTCTGCCTTTTCTAAGCCCAGCTTGAACATCTGGCAACACTCGCTCCATGTATTGCTGGAGTCTTCCTTGCAGGATCATTACCTTACTGACATGAGAAATAAGGGCCACTGTACAGAAGTTTGAGCAGTCTTTCGCATTTCCCTTTTTTGGTATGGGGATATAAGTTGATTTTTTCCAATGAAGTAAGTAAGTAAGAAATGAAGTAAGTAAGTAAATAAATAAATTGGTCAGTCTTGTTGGGGGATTCTGTAGTCCAAAAAGTTCCCTTTTTAAATAGCTCTTTCTTCCTGATGCATGGGTGGGAAACATAGTTCTTTGAAACTTGCTGCAGTGCCTCGCCATCATCAATACATAGTGAGGAATGCTGAGAGATGCAGTGCAACAATAAATGGAAGGTTTTATGATTCCCAACCCTACTGTATTTGGGATTACTGTATTTGGGATTACAGGAACATTCATAGTGATGTTTTATAATAATAAAAAGAAATCAAAAGAAAGGGAGCCTTGAGAAAGGAGAGAAACAGCCAAGAGGTCTTGAGTATATTTGACCATCCTTTGACTATCTGCCTTCATGATGCACAGAGACAGGCCTGTGAGTCTTCACAAGGTTTCCTTGTCTCCTGCCTAAACCGCAGCGTTCACACTCTCCTCCCAGATCCCCACTTTTCCACATTGTATCTTGCTGGCTGGCCATGTAATGAATGCTGTAAAAAAATCTCGAGCCGCGAGTCATGTTCACGACTTCTTTGATAGGCCTGAACTTTAAGCCAAGGGAAGCAACGGTGAAATGAGATGACGGGACAGAAAATTCCTCAAACTGTGAGCAGCACCGAGAAGTCGGCGTTATATCTCCCCCTGCTTACATATCCAGGATCATAAAACACAGAGAGATAAATACAGCAGGGGGAGAGTTAGCAAGAAGGGGAGAACAAAAGGCTTTCACATTTTTCAAGGCTACTATTCATTCAGTATTGTCTGTTATTTCCTACCCTCCAATGTTTCACACGTTTTTCATTTGGCCAAGCTATACGTGAGGAATTTTCTGTCCAGAATGTGATGAATGAAGGCGAATTGAAAAGTTAGGTTTGCTTTTGCATGAGCCGACGAGAAAATGCCATTTTCTGCACTTTCTCCCTCTGTACTCCCAAATAATAATAATAATAATAATAATAATAATAACAACAACAACAACAACAACAACACTTTATTTGTACCCCGCTACCATCTCCCCAAGGGACTCGGTGTGGCTTACATGAGGCCGAGCCCAAACACAACAATACAAGCAATTAAAATAAAACATAAACAATAAACATATAACATTATCAATAAGACAACATACAGTTAAAATTGTGGGAAGGCCAAATGTAAAAATTAAAATTGGAATAGTGCTGAGGCATGGGCGAAAAGGTGATAGTGGTGTTTGTGGAAGACATACGAGCAGACCTAAAAGTATAAAGTGCTTTGGAGGGACAAAGTGCTATGGGATCATTATTCCGGGAAGGCACACTGGAACAACCACGTCTTCAATCTCCTCCTGAAGACTGCCAGAGTTGGGGCCTGCCTGATTTCCTTAGGGAGTGAGTTCCAGAGTCGAGGGGCCACCACCGAAAAGGTCCTCTCTCTCGTCCCCACCAATCGCGCCTGCGATGCTGGTGGGATCGAGAGCAGGGCCTCTCCAGATGAATGAAGAGATCGTGTGGGTTCGTATACAGAGATGCTAAGTGTTTTTGCACTTTCAGTTTAATTTTCAGCAAAGACAGTAAACGGACGACATAGAGATAAAAAGGAAAGAGGAGTGACAAACTGGGACATTTGAACGACATCTGAAAAAGTGACAGAGGATTACTGGGAAGCCCACTCTCCTTGGCAAATTAGAAAGTATGTATTTATCATGTACAGCACATGCACAATCTTTATCCATAGAATTCTTTTACATTTTTATTTAAAAACTAGCTTGGGTACCTGGCATTGCCCGGATTATTTGAAAAGGTCATTTTAAAAATTGTACAAAATGCATAAGGTTGTGGGTAAACTACAACTCACATCATGCAAGGTTAACCCGGAAAAACTCCATCAGTACTTAAAGTTTGTTGTGTTGGGCAAGTTTGCTTTAGATGCATCATTGGTGGGGTTCAATGTGCTCTCTGGCTGTAGGGTAAACTACAACTCCCACTATGGTGAGTCAGTCCCCTCAAACCTGTCCAGTAGGTTGAGTTAGTCATGGGGGTTCTGTGTGCCAAGTCTGGTCCAGGTCCATCATAGGTGGAGGTCACAATTTCTCTGGTTGTGGGTGAACTACAACTCCCAGAAAGAAAAGTCAACCCCTCCCCCCCCCCCCCAGCCCCAGTAATTTTGACATATCAGGTATGTGTTCCAAGTTTGGTCCAGATCCATCAGTGTTTGAGTTCACAGTGCTTTCTGGATATAGGTGAACTACAACTCCTCCAAATCAAGGTGAATTTTCCCCAAAGACCTCCAGTATTTTTTGCTGCTCATGGAGGGTCTGTGTGCCAAGTTTGGTCCAATTCCATCTTTGGTGGAGTTCAGTGCTCATTGGTTGCAGGTGAGCTACAAATCCCAGTACCTACAACTCCAAAATTCATCCAAGCAAATTCCCTTCAACATCCCACCAGTATTTAAATTTGGGCATATTGGGTATGCATGCCAAGTTTGGTCCAGATCCATCATCATTTGGTTCATATTGTGCTCTGGATGTAGGTGAACTACAACTCCTCTAAATCCCCCAAAGACCTCCAGTATGTTTTGTTAGTCATGGGGGTTCTGTTGCCAAGTTAGTTCCAGGTCCATCGTTGGTGGAGTTCAGAGTACTCTCAGATTGCAGGTGAACTATACATCCCTGTACCTACAACTCCTATAAATCATGATGAATTCTCCCCAAACCTCTCCAGTATGTTCAGTTGCTGATCAATTCATCCGTTTGCTTTGCACCATAGAAAAAAGTAGGAAAAGGTTAAGGGAAAGGCGGTGGGTGGGGTCATGTAAATTCCATACCAATGGAGACAGTAAGAAACATTGGGATGTCTGTGGTGGAGGAAACACATAAAATCTAGGATGAAATGGTCCCTGTATGAAAGCCTTCACTTGGGTGGTGGGCAGTATGGTGTTTGTGGAGGACATTGGCAGGGCTCTTGTACATGTTCATGTTGCTACTAGGGAATAGATACTAGCCACTGTCCAGGGCAATATTGTGGTTCAGGAAGGAGGGCACAGAGCTAAAGAACAAAGTGCCTCTTCTAAAAAGATGCAGCATGTGCAGCTGGGAAATTCAATTTCAATGCCAGGTCATGCGCTCAAACATGGTGTTGTATCCCAGAGCAGGAACACCTCTGTCTTTAAACACCACACCAGTATAGTAAAACCAGCAAGCAATTTATTGAAGGATATGTGTAAGCAAAGCAATAAAAATGATGAAACAGTACTGTCCAGAACAGTATGTTCCAAAGGTAACAAATAGTCAATGAACTTCAAGGTACAAAAGGAAAAACACAAGATCCGAGGATGCAAAATCCAAAAGAACAAGACAGCATGGAGATCCAATACCCAGAACAGAAACCTGGCAAAATTTGAAACATGAAGCTAGAAATCCACTTGGAAACAAGACCATCATGAAAATTCAGCGTTGACCAGACTGGGCTAAAATCCTTTCCCTGTCTCATATAAAGCTTTTCCTGTCTCTTGAAATGAAAGGAAAACATTTTGTTTGCCTTTACAACCAGATAAGGATTTCTTATCTCTTTTTTCGTGTAGACAGGCTGACCTTGGGCGGGATTGAGAACTTTCCCTTAGTTTACAAAAGTGTTGTCTTCTGTCTTCAATCTCATTAACTTCTGCACCTGACAAATCATCCTCAGAAGATAGTTCCTCAGAGAAAGGCTGCCGTGTGCCCCGTCCAGGAATTTGACCTTGAGAATCTACAGGAGAAGCACTTGGTTCTTGAAAATCCTCGGGCCTTTCAACAAGGCCAGAACCAGGCCTTTAAAAAAGGTCAGGACTTGACAGCTCATGCTCAGGAAAACCATCGTCCCCATTGACATTAGACACAGGCTCAGGAAAACCATAATCCCCATTGACTTCTGTTGTGGTTCAGCGTGATTCTGGGCCTGAGATGTTCTCTGATGATGAGGATGATGGGATTCAGATTCCTGGCTCTTTTTCTG